>NW_015151466.1:27179-31453 GCF_000732505.1 Cyprinodon variegatus | reverse complement strand
AGCTTCTCAGATTTGCCACCTTGCCAGGTTCTAGTGCTCTCTCTGCTTCTGTCTGACTAGTTCCATCTAGTTCCATCAACTACCAGCACTATAACCACCAAAGTGGAGCCGCAAATATTTCCTTATTTGGTCACAGCTTACAGACTTTTCTTCTGACGGCCTCGTGCATCAATGCTTGTCATGTTCTGAGGTTCTGGGATATGACCAAGAGGGATCACATCTAACCGGACCTTTGGTCGAAAGAGGATGTTTCTATCCTCTCAAAAAACCCAACATCATCAGCATCAGCTGACTCTGAACTGACAAAGATCTGATAAAATTATTAATTCAGCCCAAATTTCTCTTAATATTTTTTGTTTTGTTTTTCTTTTTTGCTTTATTTCTCCGATTCAAGCTGCCGTGTGAAACAGCCAAACTAATGAGGTGACCAACCTGTAGTCTGAATTCAAAAGTTAATGTTTCTCTCTGATAAAAACAGGAAGGATCTAAAATGCGTCTTGCTTTCTGCTTTAATGCAAGTCAAGTTCATCTGTGCAGCAGCTTTCAGTAATCAGGCATCTCAAAGCACTAAACATGAACTAAACATAAAAGAGAGAAAATCCAAGATTAATGAGGTTTGTTTTGATTCTTTTAATGATTACACTGTGTAAATGTCCGGGTTCCTCTAATGATTTATTGGTGACATATTTTCCTCCTGTGCTGCTGGAAACCTCGCCTCGTCCTGTTGTTGGCTTCTTGTTAAAATCAGGAAACTAATCCAACCTTTTTTTTTTCTTCCTCTAAAAATAACTGAGATGTTTTTACCTACAGATGATCAGATATTTTTAACATAATTCATGTTTGGATTTGATTTTCTGTTCTTCTTCTCTTTCATCTGTAAATAATCTGATTTGTTTGTGTCTCATTTGTCTCATTATTTTTAACTATTCAACTGAGACCGATAAATAATTTACCTCACGTTTCTGGTGTTTTTAATATTCTTCCATCTGTTTCAGGTTCTCCGCCTGCTCTCTGAGCGTTCAATGTCTAAACTCTTCAACCGACTCTGGGTGCTGCTGCAGACAGACGTCCTCCCTGGAGACAGACGTCCTCTCTGCAGACAGACGTCCTCCCTTCAGACAGACGTCCTCCCTGGAGGCCGTCTCCCAGCTTTTATGTCCAGGATCCTGCTATAACGTGACCTTTAGGAATTCTGTATTGTCTCTCCAGGCGCTGTGGTTTCAGTCTCATTGTTTGTTTATTAAACAGATGCTCTATGTCAGTGTTGTATAAAATGACATCCAGGTTTTGTTTTGGGAGCTTGTTTGCTAAACATCATTTTAAAAGGCAGATGAACAGTGTAGATCTGTTTGAACACGTCTACCAGCAGCAAAGGAAACACTCCCATCCCTTTAGGATGTTCACAAACTAAAGGAAAGCAGCCTGTCTGTCTGATTGCAGAGGAAGAGTGATATGGAGATATCACTCCTCAGAGGCCAGCTGGAGCAGAGGGATGTTTACTCAAACCTAAAGAGGAACCAAGACACCGGCGTAACTTTGTGAAGGACTAGTGTGAACATCTCCCCACCAATAGTATCTGCTTTTTTCCCCTTTGCGTGCATTTACTTTAGCCAAAGGAAACAGAGGTTGGGTGCAGCTAACCCTGTTCAGAGCGTTTTGAGTCAGTGTTTTTATTTTCCTCTTTCACATTGCTTTGTGACATCTGATTTGCGGTCGCATTTCACTGTGTACAGAGTCGCTACCTTGAGGAGGAGAGACACAGCAGCATTAAATAGGAGCTACTTTGATGTATGTTTAGGTAAAAGTTAGGAGACGGGTTGGTTAAAAAAAAAAAATTAGGAGACGCCACTGAAAAATCTGTTAGACATGCGGACGTTTTTCAGCTAAAAACGGCAACAGATTGTAAGGTTATACAAGTTAGTAATATAATGCAATAAGCTTAAGAAAACATAGTTTAAATATTGTGTTCTTCTTTACTAGTTAAAAAAGCTGGGCCTCTCAGAGAACCATGGATCCCAGTTATAGGTTAAAATTAACATGTTTTTTTTTATTGTACGGACAGAATGAGGCTGCAGAGCTTCTACCATAGATGTCTGGACATGTTGTTTCTGCCATCGTTATCAGTGAGTAAATATCAGTGCATGTTTGAGCTCATTTTTGGAAAATACAAAAACCTAATGTAAGCGTTCAGGTTGAGTAACTGTAGGTCCATCAGCCCCCACTTGTGTCCCAACCCCCCCACCCCCACCAAATTTTATTACAAAGTTTCACCCTTGCACCAGGCTAAGCTCTAAGATGATGGTCATGTCTTTGACATAAGATAAACATCAATTACTTAATACACTACACGTTTTTTTTTGGTTTATTTTTCTTTTTTGGTTTATTCTTCATACGGTACCAGAGTGTAGAGGAGCAGCAGCTCATTTAGTGAAAGATTTACATCCTGTTTGTTAAAAGAAGCACTTTGACCGCAGGTTATTCATTCCTGCTGCAACCAGACTCTGCAATGTGACACTACAATAACTTGTGCAATCTATAATGTGCAATTAATATTTAATACCCTGTGAAATAACCTGTTTCTTTAAATCTGATTGCTAATGCAATAGTTATATAGAAAATACCTATATATTTTATTTATATATATATATATATATATATATATATATATATATATATATATATATGTTGACATGCACTGTAATTTAACCCCCCCAGCCCATGCACCTTTTCTTCCTTTTGGCACCTTATTCTCTTTTGACTATTTGAGGTAATGTAACTAGTAAATGTCTCCACTGTGAGATCAATAATCAATCAATCAATACTTTATTAATTAAACATTACTTATATCTGGATCCTTGATTTCATCCGATGGACTTTAAGTGAAACTTGTGTTCTACTGCTTGCATTAACAGCAGAGTGAAACAAATAATAAGAAAACTGAGCATAAAAAGCCCACAACTGTTTATTTAACTTAGAAAAGTTAATAGTGAGTCCATGATGTCTATAATGGAAAACTTATGGCTCCTTTCAAACAAACCTGGCAACTTGGTTTTTTTTTTTCCTGGGGGGGGGGTTACCATTGGCCTTAATTTTGCTCTATTTTAAAACTTTAATAAATCAATAGATTAGGAAACTTTTCCTGAGATATGGAAATCATCGCAGCAGAATGTAACAGCTCGTTTTTCGGGTTGATCATCGTAGGTGAGTCTGACCGTTTGGGTCTGAGTTTACATTTTAAACTGATCTCACGATGATAAGGGTGACTCACTGCTCCCCTTCCCCATGTGTTCCCATCCATGTGTTTACAGTTGGTTTCGTTCTGGTGGGTTCAGGTTCCACCTGCAGGCCCAGAGAATACACAACCAGGGACGGACAATGCTGTCCGATGTGTCAAGAAGGTACGAGAACAACAGAGAGGGAAGTGAAGTAGCGGAGAAGCCATTTTGTTAAGAGACATAGGCCATCTAAAAAAAAAAAAATCGCCCCACCCGTGTTTGTGCGTGTTAGTGTGCACCTCTAATGACCAACACACACGGAGAGGTCGCCTACCAGCTGCACTACCTTAGAACATTGATAATGATAGTATTTGCTCACCTTTATGGCTGTAATGTTAACATAGACTGGTGCGTTCACGGTCAGTCGTTTTTTGTTTTTTTTTTGGTGGGGGTTTAAGTGTAGCTACACCCGTCAGATAATTTTTTCTGTAATTTATATTATTTTTGATGCAAACCCTAAATGAGATCAAAATGATCAGAGTTTATAGAGGAAACTGACCCCTGAAATTATCACAGGTTCATGAGAAATCTCCTCCTTTTATGGGGAGTGGGATGGTTGAAACAGTTTTTACTTCTTCAATTTCTCACGAGATATTTATGTTTGTGTGGCAATATTTTAACGTTGTAAAATTGACGTTTAATAGAAGAAACACAATGAACTGGTAATACTAAAGGTAACTGATTAACCATGGAGCCAACTTTCATTATGGAATGTGAAAAATTCAAGATTTCATTAAAAAAAAAGTAAAAACTGATGATCACACTGTCTCCTTCAGCTGCAGCATTTTTTCCAATGAGATGATTTCAGTGTCACTGCAGAGTCCCTGCAGCTATGATGTCTACCATAGACATAGCGGTAGGTATGTTGCAAAGCACAGTCACTATATATCACAGAGAGAGATGTGTGTGTATATATATATATATATATATATATATATATATATATATATATATATATATATATATATATATATATATATATATATATGGTGATGGTAA
>NW_015151466.1:25147-27072 GCF_000732505.1 Cyprinodon variegatus | reverse complement strand
TAAAACATCAGAGGTCTCTGTCCAGAAGAGCGCAGTCCTAGGAACAGCTAAGATACTGCGCAGAACCCGCAAACTCCCAGGCCTCTGGTAGAGGACCCGAGCTTGAGGATGACACATACCACCCCATGAGGGGGGAGAAAATAATTAAATATATATATATGCCGGCCTCAGTTACAACGCGAAGACAAAAGTTCCTCTTACTGATTTTTCATGCTCTTAAACACCGTAGAACTGACAAAATAAGCACAAAAATAAAAACAGAAATGATTACCCTCACAACATAGCAAATAAACATACCACTTTGGCCAGCTTGTGACTAAGGCTGGGTTTATTCTTCTGTTTAAATCTTCAGTTTTAACGCAGTTTCTAGTTTTTATGAGCTCTTACAGTCCATGCTGAAGAACGTGTGGTGACAATAGCTTACAATGTTGACAGGAAATGGAAACGTGATTTTTCAAAATACGTGCATCCATCTTAATCTTATTTAAATTAAATACTGTGACTAATGTTTAAAACAAACTATGATTATAGGGTACAACACACAAATATTAAAACTATATTAAATAAACCATAAGTACAAACTTATATAAGGTGCAACAGTGTCATCTATTGGATTTCAGAATTATTTTACAAGCAAAACAATAGCATTTACAATATATATATATATACATTTGATATGTTGTATGAGATGAGAGGCAAACAGGACAGGAACCTTTGCCCTGGAAGACTGGTTGTTATTTATTTCTATTTAAACATGTGGAATTTTGCTGTGTTGAAATTCAGTCTGTATTTTGAAAATCAAGCCTTGTTGTATTGATATATAGTGTCAGAATCAATTTACTTTGCCAGAAACACAATATTACAGTCATATAGATTATAACAAAGGCTGCAGAAAAAAAGAAGATATAAACACTATTAACACAAATGTGCAAAATGTATTAACCCAGTAGATGAAGGGCTTTATCTCATTCTTGTGTTAGCCCCTCCCATTTATAATCTAAACACCAGCAGGGTGAAAACTTCCCCTAAGCCATGCTTGGTCTGCAGTTTTAGGACTACAGAGACTCACATTGAGAAAAGAAGCAATTAGAAAGATTTTATTGACATAAATGAAAATAAATCATTTGGCACTTGAACCTTGGCAGAAGACATTATGCTGTAAGGCGTCAGGATGAATCATTTAGAAAGAGGATTAGAGGAATCTTCCACCCCGGGCCTGGACACTGGTGTTGGAATAAATAGGCCCCTGTCACACCAGCCTTATCCAGCGTATGCTCGATGTCCCAGAATCTCCTAAAAAACTGGCATACACTTAACTTCCTTAGTATAAGGCGCATATAAACGTCTTTTTTTCTCTCAAAATGTGCGCCGTGCCTTATAGTGTGGTGCGCCCTATGTGTGTTGTTACTGCGGACGTTGTTGAGACCACCATGAAAACGTTAAAGGGGGGAGTGTGGGCGTAGATTGTGTATAAAAGAACAGGGGAGATGATGAAAGCGTGGCTGAGGGAGGTGAATGTAAGGAGACCAGGTGGTTTTTTCCACGCATCACCATCGCTGTTAATCTGTGACTCCATTTGTGCCCATCTCACAGCTGATGTGAAAAACATGGTGAAACAAATGAACGTTCAAAGTAATGCTACGTTCACACTGGACGCAGCAGGAGCAGCAAAATCGCGTCTGCTGCTTAATTTTTTGCTGCTTGTACCAGTTAGTTCTGACGTGCGGCCGAAGCAGCTTGGCTGCACGGTGCAAAAGTGTGTCTGACGTGCGTTGGGCGGAGCTACTCTATCCTTTCTTTGCCTTGCAGCAGTTCACCGCGGCAGCTAGCAGGTGTTTTTCATCTAAATAATCTAACCTGCAGGCACCAGGATAATAAAAGCGAACATATTATGCCGGCAGATTTCTGCATTTTAAGTTAATTTA
>NW_015151466.1:18861-20148 GCF_000732505.1 Cyprinodon variegatus | reverse complement strand
TTGTCTATATAAGACTCAAACTCACGGCGGATCCAGACATTTGAATTGAGAAAGCTTCCTGGAGAGGTGGCGAAACGTCTTCAAATCTTGGAAACCAAGTCCAGTGGATATTTTTTGAATTTTTACGGAATAGCCTAACTGAGACTGCGCCGTTTAATACAGTGCGCCTTATGGTCCTAAAAAATACACAAGCCAGCCTCCTGAGGGGGGCAGCGATGCGCCCGAAGGCGCCTGGCCTGCATAAAATATTTATTTGATTGCGGCATTAAGTTAGCTGCTGTTTACTGCCTGCCAAAAAAAATAAATAAATAAAAAAGAAAGCAGGTTTTTGGTGGCAGCAGATTCAGCATCATGTCTGTTAGGAAGTTTGTTGGTGGTGGGCGTGAACGCAGGGAGGATCCATCACCCTCACCTTCTGGCTCACCCTATGATGGGAATGAAGTCTGGAGGAGAACTGATGGTTTCCTCCTGTGAACCTCCTTTATACCAAAACTCTGCCAATACGCCATTATACAGTAGCTGGAAGTTAGAAACACGTTCAGCGCTCGTCTGGAACACGTCAGATACCTTGATATGCGTTGCAGAGAAGTTCTTGGTAAGTTATGCAGAAGTTACTCAGAGGTTTTTGATAAGCTAGACGCCACAACTGATGAGTGACTTACACTTCAGGTAAGTCAATCATCAGATAACTGACCTGTAACGTATGGCCCATGTATGGCATACGCTGGCATACGTCGAGTCAGCGTACTCCCCGTATGTCGACGTGTTTCAGCTTTAGCATGCTCATAACTTATACAAAACTGACCCACGTACATCAGGCATATACTGGTCTGAATCGTCAAGGTGTGACGGGGTTTAGGTACAAATAAAAAATCTTCCTGTTGTGTTTTTGTAGGAAAAGTGGTAGGCAAAGACTGCACGGCTGGGTCAGGAACACGATGCATTCCCTGTGAGACTGGAACCTACATGAACAAACCCAACGGCCTGAACAGTTGTTTCTCCTGCTCCTCCTGTGATTCAGGTACAGAAGGTTTACAAAAAAAACACAAAAAAAAAACAGGACTTTAACTGCATCTGAATTAATGATAATGAGTGTTTTCATCTTCCAGGCTCTGGACTCTCTATCAAGCAGAACTGCACGTCTAAATCAGACACAGTCTGTGATGTTTTACACGGATATTTCTGTAAAAGCTGGACAGACAGTTCAGGATGCAGCACAGCAGCGAAACATTCAGCCTGTAAACCTGGACAGAGAATAAAACATCCTGGTGAGACTGACTCCATGAA
>NW_015151466.1:16544-18186 GCF_000732505.1 Cyprinodon variegatus | reverse complement strand
CATCACCATCATAGGATCAGAATCATCACACCATCATAGGATCATCACCATCACACCATCATAGAATCATCACACTATCATAGGATCATCACCATCATAGGATCATCACCATCACACCATCATAGAATCATCACACTATCATAGGATCATCACTATCATAGGATCATCACCATCACACCATCATAGGATCATCACCTTCACACCATCATAGGATCATCACCATCACACCATCATAGGATCATCACCATCACCTTTTACAATTGCACATTTCAAGTTTTCAGTTTTAAAGTATTTACTGAAGATCAATTGTGCCTTCATCAGTAGTGGATTATAGATATACAGTGAAGTTCACAAGTGGGCCAATTCAATTCATTTTGGTTCAGGTAGATATTTCATAATGCAGAAAATAACAATCTGATTGTACAATTTATTTATGACGCTTTATAATAATAATAAATAAGTGCCATAAAATATTTGCTTGCGTGCTTGCATTTATTATCTGTGCCCACGCTTTTTTAAAATAGATAATTGCCCAAAAATGTCTTTGCTCGCATGCTTTGCGCACTTTCATTTTATTTGCTGCCCTGTATAGTACTTGGTCAGCTGACGCCCCTGGCCGCACCGGGGCCCATACCTGCACACTTCATTATTTTTCACCTTCACCTCATTTTACAGCAGAATATACTAAAGTGTATCCATGTAAAAGAGTAAACTGAAAGTTATTTACTTATTTTCTGTCCAATCAGCGTGCGCTCTCACAGCCAGTCTCCTGGAACGCTCATTGAACAAAGCATCGCTGTGGACAGACTGGTTTTCCAAGTAACCTCCCCCCCACACCCCGCTCTCTCTTATTGTGTCTGCGCAATCACAGTAGTTCTAATCCGCACATGATGAATAAACTACTGCCTACCCGCTCTCACTTGCATTAGAAAAGCACCACCTTGCAAAGTGTAAAATTCAGGACAATTTATCCGACTCGTGGGTATCAGTGAACAGCTATCTATATCAGGGAGTCTCCCTGAACTTCCGGGAGACTTGGGATGTCTGCTAAATTATCCATTGTATTAAGGCTTGTCCTTATAAGTTTGAATTTTTAAATCTTTAAATCTTAACCAAGGTGAGTTCAGATCTAGCAGGAGCCAATCTAGACAGTTTACATCTTAGCATGGCCTGACTGAGCAGCCCACCGCTGCATGGGGCCGTCCTCCATATCTTCCCTTCAGGGGCCTTCCTCAGTCGCTGCAGAAGGCAGGCTGCACTACTAAGCAGGATGTAAAGGCCTCTCCTCCCAGAATCATATCTGAGCTGCTATTGCAGCAGCTTCATGTTGCGTTCACTGTCCGTCCCTGTAGAGGATTTCCCAGTTGTTTGCCACTGTTTGAAACTGTTGAGCACAAACCTCTGCAGTGACATCATTCTGGTTTCATTAAGGTTAAAGGAAATCATTTATAATCCCCAGTTCCAGTGAGGTGATGGGCCGTCACACTTTGCTCACTGAGGTTTAGATGTTTACTGTAAGCAACGTCTCTCCTGCAGTGTGAGCTGACCACAGCATGTTTGCTGACTGTTATAGTTGGAAGTTTATTTTATTTTATTTACAGACTGTCTCTGTTTTATCCACACCAACCACCACATTCAGTCT
>NW_015151466.1:5656-16308 GCF_000732505.1 Cyprinodon variegatus | reverse complement strand
GGAGTCTGAGGGATCAGCATAGATCTCCTCAGGCTCCTGATCATGTCTCTGCATCAGGAATCTCAGTCAGACTGTCTTCATAACCATCAGCTGCAGTTGGATAAAGATCATAATAGAATTGGTTTCTATGCAACAGGCTGTTAGCTTCTTTTAGCTCAGACTTCCTTTAAAGCAGAGCATGAATTTGTTAAAAGGCTAAAATGTTTTTTCTCTTTTCTTTGTCAGATGCTCTGAACGCCAAACTAAGGTCCAAGAAGGAAGCTCAACGAGTGACGTTGTCTGCAGTAATGGATCAAAGCGACACAGACATACTTTGCGTGCCCCTTTTCTTGGCCTAGCAGCTGCAATTGGTTTACTGCTAGTCAAAGGTGTGTGATTATTTGACAGTTTGATTTCGCTTTGAAAACTAATAATAACCTTTTTAACATCTTACCTGATCTAGTAAAGTATACATTTGCACATTTATACTTTACTTTATGTATTTTTCTAACCATTGCATCTTTTTATGTTTGGTGCATCATGGATTAACTTTTGATGCCATCCTAGGATATAAAATACACAGAAGATCTTCCATAAACACAGATGAATGATACGAACTCCAGGAGGTAAGCAAAGACCACCTACAGTTTTACTGTGGGGTCCATTCCAGAGAACCTGGTCTAGAGAGAATATTTAGACCCTTGAAGGATTTATGGTTTTATTCCCAGAGTCTCCTGAGGACTGAGCTCAACTGGGAACCAGGGACCAAACTAACCCAACAGTGTTCAGACCAAACCAGCCTGGTACCACCATGGTCATTGAAGCAGGTTCTGGTCCCTCTCACAGTCTGGACCAAGATCTCCTGGAAAATGAATCTTCTCTCCATAAAGCTTTTCAGCAGAAGGAATCATGAAGTGATCTAAAATGTCCCGGTAGAAGACTGGTTTACTGTGGACTCCAGATAACACAATGGAGCAAAACCAGCAAATTAAGTGAAACCTGAAACATTACTGAATGTGGAAACTTCACCCTGGATTCTGAGTCTTAACGCTATTCCATCTGATTCAGAAACCTTGATTGCCAAATTAAAGTCTTCTTTTATCAAAAGCCGCTTTCCCACTGAAAACCTGAGTTTTTCTAAAAACTGGGTTGACCCCTGTTAGGTTTATTCTTTTATACATCATGTGCATTGTTATTCTGTTTGTCAGATTAGACAGAGCAGAAGGCCTTCCTTCACATTGTGGATGTCACGGTGTTTACGGAGGTCATCTAATCAGGACAGCCTTCGTGTCTTTAAGAATACACAGGATATGGGCACATCTTGGAGCCGGTCTGATTGAGGATAGCTATCTGCAACCCTGAAATATTGAAGCAAGCTGCATGAAGTTCAAGACATAGATGGCGTTTCAGTTTCTGATACGGACAGCTCAACATCAACATGATGCAACACATAGACCCATGAGCTATAAGAAGCAGGAGATGACGTTGTTCAGGGCTCAAACTTTGCCGAACGCTCGCGGACATGATTTTTGAGCCCACAGCTGTGCATAGCTCTAAGCATTTTTCTCTGTCCTGTAACGACCTGATCTGGAATAAACTCTGTCATTTTTTACTCCTGTTTTATAGTCCTTTTTATATGATTTTACCCAGTTTGAGTTCAGAGTAGTAAATAACTTGCTCCCAGGAAAAGAACCTGTGAGAAGGCCCCCGGGGCGCTACAGCCTTCCTTCCAAGGGGACAAATCCTTCTCATTTTAACAAATTGGTGTTTCCCCCCATGACCTGGAAGCAAAACAACAGAGCCACATACGGGAAAAACTCCACAGCCTGCAGCCGAAACAACTGAAAAGGTGAGGAGATTCCTTTTTACAAAATATCTCCAGTGTTTTTAATGTTAAAACACTTTTGCTGTGTTGTGATTTTCTGAAGTGAGTTGAAGCTTTTTATGCAAATGAGGACAGAGAAATTGCTCAGAGTGATTTAGTTTTTTGTTTTTGCAGTTTTTGGTTTGGTTGCGTGTACACATAAAAAAAAAAAAAAGAGGAAGAAAGTCATGCGTTCTGCTGTGGGTAGCGTTTGAAAGTCCGGCTGAAGGCCCCTGCGCAAACACCTTCAAAAATTATACTGCTCACTAGGATAAAGTTGGTTAGAGAGCCCAACGGTTTCTACATGCAGAAAGGGACGGTGATTTTATTCCCGGTCCGCCTGCAGACACGAAAGATGCATTTCTGAAAAACAAACGTACCGATGGATACCAGTCACATTACGGCTAGAGCTTTGCCAGTATACCTCCCATAAGGACATTTACGAAAAACTAAGACTGGAGAGAAAGAATAGGGGTCAAGTTGAAACAGACTTTTGGGGGCTTTTTTCCCCCCTTCTCTTCTCTTATAAAAGGAAAGAGAGAGACGATAAAATAAAACCCCATACAACATATTAGGCTGAAGCCCGAATTAGGCAACCTGTTTGTCTAATTCCAAAGTTGGTGGAGTGAACTCGGTGGTACTATATATTTTATTTTCTCTTCTTCTTTTTTATTATTAATCTCTTTTTTCTTTTCTCTAAATTTCTCTTCATTTTTTCTTTTCTTTTTTCCTTTTCACTGACGGACGCATTTCTTTGACGGACAGACTTCCTTGACGGACACATTTTTTGACGGACGCACTTCCTTAGCAGAAAAGCGGCTCACTGTAGCTTATAGGTAGTGATGGTGAGATGAAGCCTCATGAGGCATTGAACCGTTTGGCCAAATTGCTTCAACGATCCCCACAGTTCATGAGGCTCCATCTGAAAAAGTCACCACCTACTGGTGGACAGCAGAACTACAGTTTGTAATAAAATCTGTGATTTTTTTTTTGCAATTGTTTTTCTTTTTTTCCCCTTTTAAGTTCCCTTGAAATTGTTAATGGTTGGTGTGTATAATAAAATCTTTTGTAAGTTTTTTTAAGTATAAAATTTCTTAGAACAATAATTTAAGGTGCACAGTTTTTCAGCCATTTTAGTGAAA
The DNA here is from genome assembly GCF_000732505.1 of Cyprinodon variegatus. Lineage (NCBI taxonomy): Eukaryota > Metazoa > Chordata > Actinopteri > Cyprinodontiformes > Cyprinodontidae > Cyprinodon > Cyprinodon variegatus. The sequence goes on along the minus strand of NW_015151466.1, from coordinate 13,323 downwards.
TAAATGTAAGCAGACAGTGAAATTGGGCAATGATGAACAAAATGAAAGGTGTTAGTCACTTTTATTCAAACATGATAGTTTTTCCATGTTTTTTGGTTTAAATCAGGTTGGAAGTTGTGTTCAACCAATCTTTTGACTAAACCAACCTAATTTTCCCAATCTATATTTTTACTCGGGCAAAACAATGCAAATTAGTCTCATCAGCCAAAATAATTAAGTTTAATCGCAACTTTCAAAAGAGAGAGACAGGTCTTGAACCATCAACCTCTAGCATGAGAGCCTGTCCCTTACAGAGGACACCACTCATGTAGATGGTCTGATCTGGGAGAAAATACTTCTTAACACTGACGTATTAACACTGGCTTTGTCTGGTGGTTTGCTCAGATTTTGTTCATTACATTGTTTATTCAAACCAAATTAGCTTTAAGCAACTAGATTGGTTGGAAAAACAACCAATCTATTCTTAGAATCTATCCTAACTTTATCCAGCTGACAGCAACTCTCCTCCAAACACCCACATCTTGACTGAACACTGAGGCTGTTTAGATGCCTGTCAAAATTCTTGCGCATCCCGAACCACATACTGGGATCTGATTAGACAAACCAAGTTAAATTTTAGTAACTATTTTTCTGACAAGGACCCTGAACAGGAACAGGTGGAGCAAAACGGGGCTCAGGGAGGTGAGCAGGCACTCGACACTTCAGAGGGTAAGAAAAACCTCCCATGAATACATCTAATATTGCAGAAACAGAGCCTATTATGGACCCCAGTCCACACCAAGGTGTCAGAGAAATGTTTCGTTAGGCTGTTGATGCAATGTTTCCATCAAACTCATGTGTGCAGATGCCTGTTATGAAGGTCAGATAAATTGTGAAATAAGGCCTACAGAGGAAGAATTGAGACAAGAGGTACGAACGGAGTTTCAGATGCAAGATTTAATAAAGGAGGCGGTAAATAAAGCATTTCAGCAAATGTCAACAATTTATAGAATGGGCACAGAACATGAAGGGCACAGTCTAGGGGCAGCTGACAGTCTAAGAGGGAGGGATGAGCAGATGAAGCCACAAATGGATAGTAATGAGGAACATATGATACAAATGGAAAGGAGAAGATTAAAATTGCAACTACAACTGCAGGAGATGGATCAACAGCTGGCAGAAAAACAGATGCAGTTAAATAAAGTAACGGACAGACAAGGGGTATTTAAACATGAGGAACAGTTTTGCTATGGGGGACAGGAGGGAGCTACGAACATGGGACAACCGCATACAGAGGATCAGTGCCTTTTGATGATAAATGACAGGATTGATAGAGCTGTGGAACTAGTCAAGGATGCCATAAAAATAACACAGAACGAGCTTGCCTACTCACAGCCGCTTGACCCCGCTGGAAGCAAATATACCCTGAGTAAGGAGAATAATAGAAGTGACAGGGAGATGGTAGTCCAGATGCCATTAGTTCAGACATATAAGGATGCAGGTAGAGTACAGACGGTCAGCTACAACCCCCTAACTTCTACTGATAGTGCCTTGTTTAGATACAAACTTCCAGATCCTAAAAAAGCAGCACAGACATGGATTAAGGAGTTTTTATCTGTTTTTAACGGACCAACTTTAGCGATCGGTGATCTACGGACCTGCATGGCAGCCCACCTGGAGCCACATAAGCTGCAACACATAGAGGTACACGCGGGGACGAGTAACTTGATATCTTCTGCCCTGCTTGCCCCTGTGTCGGACCAATTTTGGGCAGCCCTAAGAGCTACCGACCTGAATAAAACAGACTGTAATCTTATAAAGGAACGGAAAAAAGAAAATAAAGCAAAAAAAAAAAATCACAGAAAAACAATACCCTGACAAATATGACTAACCCTGAATGTGTGACTCTTGCCAGCACGCACGCGGAGGAGGACTACCAGATGTACCAATACGCACAGGCAGCAGCGTTTGCTGGTGGACGTGGCAGAGAGAGGGGCAGAGGATACGATCAAAACGACAGGTATATCACTTGCTGGGTCTGCGGACGAATGGGATATAGAGCAAAGTGGTGTCAAAACGGTTATCCTACACACCGTTTGGAGTTCCAGAGGAGTGAGCTGAGAGAGGGACAGAGATGCCAATGCCGCAAACCGCCCCACCCCCAGCAATACTAGGGAGGCCGGGATCCCACTAGTTGTGTAGTTATGGAGGTAGTTTTTGAGAAATTTCCAGCAGCAGTGATAGATATTTTGATTGAGGGCAGTAACTATCCTTTTATGGTTGATACGGGGGCCAGATACAGCAACCTGAATCTTTATGTGCCCACCTCCCAAAAAACTACACAGGTAATGGGATTTTCAGGAGAGAAAACAAAGCATACCACTTTTTCAGAACCCCTTAGAGGTGTTCTCCTATTTGAAAATTCAAACATGTCATTTTTGGGGGACGCTTAGAATTAAAAATCACTGGGTGTGAAAACTTATTTTGGTGTTTAATATGAGAAAATAAATCTTGGATTTCCATGAATGTGCATATATAGTTTAACAAGGATCCTAAAATGAGGCTGAAAAGCACCGGTGCAGAGGTCTGAAGACCGGACTGGTGAAAAGATTATGATTTTTTGTTTAAATTGGGTAAATTCCTATGTGAAGATAAATCAAAATTGATACTGATGGATTAAACAAACTTTATGTGGCCAATGTCTGTCTGTCTGTCCTAAATGTGGAACGCATGTGAGGTAGAATGTGTGTGGTGAAGTTGGGAATGATTAAGAATATTTTTTGATGTGACATTAACATGATTTGCATTTTTACAGGATTGAGAAGGAGCACTGGGGGCATAACAGAAGGGTAATCGTATAACACATGTTGCTCAGAGGCCCCACCTATGAGAGGCCGTGACAAGACCAGAGCAGGTTGCTGTTGTAAGGTGTGAGGTAATTTTTGGGTGTGGAGTGCAGCTGAGATACTCTAGATTAATAGATTATAGAAAAAAATAATAATTAAGTATATAAGTAATTATCCAGAAAGAAGCAGAATGGGTGTTTTTACTTTTTGGGAAACTAAAATCTCAGAGGGGGGCATTACATGATTTTAATTTAAAGGTAGTTTTCATTTTCAATCATTAGAATTGCATTAGAGATTGATTAGTTTCATTTTTCTCTCATTAGGATTTTATTAGAGATTGATTAGGAACAGGATATAGCAAACTTCGAGCTGGAACTGGACAGAGCATATGGCCAAGATACCCGCAGGAGCTCAGCAGATTAGCGGGGTCAACTTTTCTAAAAACAAGGCTGGAGAGTTAAGAACGATTTCGGTGTGACCTGACCCTGGGTTTTTTCAGCCTTCAGTTTTTATCCATAATTATTTTTATCTGTGTATAATGCCGTTTGGAAACTGCCTAAGCACGAACTGATTAATTTGCATCTCTAATCATTACTAACACTTATCTTTTCACTGTTCATCTGGGCCTTACCTTCTTTGCATGACGTGTTAGATTCTACTTACTTTACAAATATCTGTGAATGAAATGATTAACTAGTTTGATTGCTTTTTCCTGGTAACAAACCAGAGGGGTCATTTACTTTTCCCCTGCTTGTAGAGAGTGACAGTAAGGCTGTCAGTAAGCAGGCATGATAATTCAGAGGCCCATTTAAGGAGGATCAGGAAATTGTTTTGCTTAAACATGTTCTTTTTTCTTTTTCAGGCTGTGTTTGTGACAATCCTTAAATCGGAACCATGGATTAGGACATGAGAGAGATGGTGTAAGTACGCAGCATGCCAGCGACAGGGTGTAGAGATTGTGAGCTGCATGTTTTGTTCCCAGCTGAAGGACATTCTGGTGAGCTCTGAGTTTGTTTTAATTCCTCTCTGGTGATTTTTGTTTGGAGAGACATTGGACACTTTCTTTCTTGAGTCGCAGGATGTATTAACCTACAGGGGCACAGAGACTAACTTTGCTCCTAAACTTCAGAAGGACAGATGGTGTGCAGCTGATGAGATGCAGACATTAAGGAGGTGACTGGATGCCCACTGCTTCAGATGAGAACAGGCAACTGGCAGTGATGGGGTGATGGAAGGTCATGGGATCATCGGACAAGACGGATGAAAAAAGATAAGTGAACTGACACACCAGATTTCTTATTCACAATGAAAAATTATGGGCAACTTATTTTAAACCGGTTTATTAATACAGATCTATGAATAATATATGTGCTTCACGGGGATCAACAGGTAGATGTAATATCTTTCTGAACAACACGGCAGTAGTTGAGGATTTTTATTATTATTATTATTTTTTTTAAAGAAAAATATCAGTAGCGATGGCAACAACATAGAATATAAATTATAGGAGTACCGGTAACTTTATCGACAGATTTTAAATGGTCTGCTAAATTTTCTCTATATCATCAGGGGGTGGGGTATTCTTACATAGAGGAATAAAAAGAGGATTTAGAGATGTTTTTAATATGGGATAAATTAAACAGTTGTTTTTTTTTTGATAAATAGTTTGGTCAGTTGTTAATTAGCAGAATATTAAAGGGACAACAAGTTGAAACTTTAACATTTGGGAATGGTAAAGTAGCAACAACAAAATGCAATTTAGGAGAAATTAGAATGTTTTAGGAGCAAATGTTTAAAGCAAATGATGGTTTCTTTCAATATAAGCAATAACGATGAAGACTTAATGAGTTAATGAGCTTATGGCGATTTAATATCAGGCCCAGGAAATAAAACTTCACCATTTATTTTTTTATTGTATTTTTATTTTATTTGTTTTGATTAATATTATTTGTTTTTTGTTTTTTTTTGTTTTATTACTGCAAGCAGAGTTATAGATGGCATTTGAGGGGCTACAGTTTGGGGGATGGGTAACCATACTTTTAATGCATGAAGCAATAAGAACACCTGACTTTATTTTACCTAAAGCTGCAATCGATACTTTAAAGGAATGCACACTTAATATGGTAGTTAATCTGAGATAATGCATATAAGGGATTATGTTTTCTGCATATTTTTGGTTCTGGTCAGGGGTCCAGATATGACAACTATTGACTGGTTCTGGGGATGTTGGAACAGATTTTCTTTTTTGTTTTTATTTTGTTCGTTGTTTTTTGTTTTGTTTTTTTTTCTCATCGGAGCACTGCTTTTTTTGGAGAATATTTTAAATGGACTATAGCTGGACACTTTGCATAGAGGGGATGCAGTCGAATTCAACACCTTCAGGAACTGTGTACTGCTGAGTTTTGGGAACGCAGCAGCGAGTCAGAGTACAATCCTGTGCTCTGAGCAGATGAACAATTNTAGAGATGTTTTTAATATGGGATAAATTAAACAGTTGTTTTTTTTTTGATAAATAGTTTGGTCAGTTGTTAATTAGCAGAATATTAAAGGGACAACAAGTTGAAACTTTAACATTTGGGAATGGTAAAGTAGCAACAACAAAATGCAATTTAGGAGAAATTAGAATGTTTTAGGAGCAAATGTTTAAAGCAAATGATGGTTTCTTTCAATATAAGCAATAACGATGAAGACTTAATGAGTTAATGAGCTTATGGCGATTTAATATCAGGCCCAGGAAATAAAACTTCACCATTTATTTTTTTATTGTATTTTTATTTTATTTGTTTTGATTAATATTATTTGTTTTTTGTTTTTTTTTGTTTTATTACTGCAAGCAGAGTTATAGATGGCATTTGAGGGGCTACAGTTTGGGGGATGGGTAACCATACTTTTAATGCATGAAGCAATAAGAACACCTGACTTTATTTTACCTAAAGCTGCAATCGATACTTTAAAGGAATGCACACTTAATATGGTAGTTAATCTGAGATAATGCATATAAGGGATTATGTTTTCTGCATATTTTTGGTTCTGGTCAGGGGTCCAGATATGACAACTATTGACTGGTTCTGGGGATGTTGGAACAGATTTTCTTTTTTGTTTTTATTTTGTTCGTTGTTTTTTGTTTTGTTTTTTTTTCTCATCGGAGCACTGCTTTTTTTGGAGAATATTTTAAATGGACTATAGCTGGACACTTTGCATAGAGGGGATGCAGTCGAATTCAACACCTTCAGGAACTGTGTACTGCTGAGTTTTGGGAACGCAGCAGCGAGTCAGAGTACAATCCTGTGCTCTGAGCAGATGAACAATTCAATATGACATTTCCTCTTTAAGGGAGGAACATCTTTGACACACTGTTTCCTTCTACCTCTATGTGATACTGCTGATGACAGATAAAGACTTATCCTTCAGGGGGTGTGGGGACACATGGCCCCAAGACTCTTATGGTTCAAAGCTGCTGTGGTAACAGAGGGAAACCTGATGGACTTGTCCGAACATCAAACTTTATTGTGTGTTGGAGAGGATCACTGCTCCAAGATACACTTTCTATTCCAAACCAGTAGTGGGATGGCTCCTGACCAGTTTCCCACATATAGATCCACTCACATAGACACACACACATACTGTCACGTAACAACACGCCCACACACGGTTAACGACTGGAAGAACACACAAGGGTCAACATGGGAATGAGGTTTTCTTTCATGCACTAACATTCACGGATACAAGGTCTGATGGGGGAGTTTTTAAAGAGGGGGAACCTGCACCAAGCTGGCTCTTTACTTAGTGATTTAAAAACTTAAATAATTTTCAATGGGGAGGGGATAAAAGTAAACTAATACGCAGTTAAAGGTTTAGACAAAACTACAACTTAAGATGCTATGATGTAGGAATAGTTTTAAAATTCATTTATTTAATCCAGGAATTGAGTGTTACAATGTGTAAAAAAGGGTTAAAAATTTTCTAAATATCTACAGGTTCCTTGAATGTGATTATATTAGTTCCAGTAGTTTTAAGCTTATATGAACAAAATAATGAGCTGAAACATCCATAGGATGTTCAGGCTGAATACATACTGGTATAAATAACTTTCAACTGCCAGGCATCAGAGGGTAGGTTATGTTTAATGTTTATGGGGATTTTTTATTTTATTTTATTTATTTATTTTCTTTTTTTTTGTAATAGACACTGAACTGATCTGCTGAAAAAGCACAGAGTCCATGGAAAATTAATTTAAATGTAGTAAATTTAATGGTGATTTAAGGGGTAAAGGGAAAGCAATTGTGGATAAGAATATCTGGTTGTGACTGCACTTAGATTTTGAGTAAATAAAGAATTGCTCATTGAAGACATTGTTTATCGTGATAAGGATCCCGGAGGAAAGGATTGATGAACTGTGATGAGAACACTCCATGAGAGCAACCACATGGATTCAGCATCTATCTGCCATTGGACTGCATGGAGACCAAAGGAGCTGTGGAGGAGGCCATACGAGACTCTGATTGATTAATTAGACTGATGAGTGAGTGATAGAGACAAAGAAAGAATTCATCATCATCAGTGATGTTCATCTTTTGCTTTTAACTCGGACCAGGATAATTCTTGATTTTGCCTAATTGTGATTTAAATGTGATTTAAATATTTAGATTTTGTTTTGATGAAAATCATGGAAACATTTTGCTCCACACCCACCAAGATCAAGTTTAATGCCACTTTTGCTTTGATGTAGAAATACTCAGAACCTGATAGGCTTACAGGTTCTTTAAGTATTTGGTAATGATAATTATAAGATTCAAAACGGGGTTTTCTTGTTCAGGTTGGCCGAGAGTGGGATTTCCCTGG
>NW_015151466.1:3746-4860 GCF_000732505.1 Cyprinodon variegatus | reverse complement strand
AGAGGCAACCTGCATGGAGTTCAAGACATGGATGGCGTGTCAGTTTCTGATACGGACAGCTAAGCATCCACATGATGCAACACACAGACTCAGAAGGTATAAGAAGCAGGAGATGACGTTATTCGGGGCTCAAACTTTGCCGGACGCTTGCGGACATGATTTTTGAGCCCACAGCTGTGCAAGCTCTAAGCATTTTCTCTGTCCTGTAACGACCTGATCTAGAATAAACTCTGTTACTTTTTTACTCCTGTTTTTATAGTCCTTTTTTATATGGATTTACCGAGTTTGAGTTCAGAGTAGTAAATAACTTGCTCCCAGGAAAAGAACCGATGAGAAGGCCCCCGGGGCGCTACAGCCTTCCTTCCAAGGGGACAAATCCTTCTCATTTTAACATGACCATTGTTGGTTCCAGGCAGGTTTGGTCTGAACACAATTGGGTTAGTTTGGTCCCTGGTTCTCAGTTGAGCTCAGTCCTCAGGAGACTCTGGGAATAAAACCATAAATCCTTCAAAGGTCTAGATATTCTCTCTAGACCAGATTCTCTGTAATGGACCCCACTGTAAAACTGTAGGTGGTCTATGTGCAAATGTATACCTTACTAAATCAGGTAAGATGTTAAAAACTTCGCCAAATCAAACAGAAAAAATAATCACACACCTCTAATTAGCAGTAAACCAATTACAACTGCTAGGCCAAGAAAAGGTGCAAGCAAAGTATATCTGTGTCGTATTGATCCATTACTGCAGACAACGTCACTCGTTGAGCTTCCTTCTTGGACCTTAGTTTGTCTTTCAGAGCATCTGACAAAGAAAAGAGAAAAACATTTTAGCCTCTCAACAAATTCATGCTCTGCCTTAAAGGAAGTCTGAGCTAAAAGAAGCTAACAGCCTGTTGCATAGAAACCAATTCTATTATGATCTTTATCCAACTGCAGCTGATGGTTATGAAGACAGTCTGACTGAGATTCCTGATGCAGAGACATGATCAGGAGCCTGAGGAGATCTACGCTGATCCCTCAGACTCCATCAGAGGATGCAGGAATCAGCAGGATGCTGTTATCTGAATTAATTACAGATTAGTTCCTGAAAACTGTCATTAGTTTAAATTTAAAATT
>NW_015151466.1:0-1399 GCF_000732505.1 Cyprinodon variegatus | reverse complement strand
AGGCTATGCTAAGATGTAAACTGTCTAGATTGGCTCCTGCTAGATCTGAACTCACCTTGGTTAAGATTTAAAAATTCAAACTTGTAAGGACAAGCCTTAATACAATGGATGCTTTAGTGCATAAAATGGTTAACAACATTTTTTCCTCAGGTTTTCTGCTAGTGCTGGGCGATATGGGAAAAATCATATATCACGATACGGACTATTTTATATCACACTAACGATATATATTGCAATATGCCACAACTACATTTTCAGCAAATCTCTAAAAATATGACAAAACAATATAATTGCTTATTTTTTCAACTTTATTTGAAGTGAGATTTATAAAATTGTCACAAATTAGAAAAATAAATTGTAGTGCAGCAATATATATGCATATGATGAGGCGGAGGTAGGGCTACAGTAACCTTCACAATTTTTCAAAATCCTACAGGTATTTAAATTAAATTACTGTGGTTCTTTAGGTGATAGAAGAGATTTGTCGTGTTGCCGTCGGGTAAGGGAACAGTCTTGTAGCATAGTTTGCAAATGAACGTTGTCTGCTCAGTGTTGGACTTCTTAAATCCAAAATGTAACCAAATCACAGACGTGCGCCCTCTTTTTGGTAAAATTTCTTCATCTTGGGTTGCCTGTGTAGCTGTCTCTGTTGTGACCACGGGTTCAATACTTCAGCCTCCTGCATCTCCATCTCTAATGAATTTAGTAACATAAAGCATGTTGCAAACCCACGTGTGAGTCAAAAGCCGTAAAGAAGCGTCATGTTGCAAAACCACAGGACGGTACTTCTTTTTGGATAAAAAAATAAAATAAAAATCACTTATAAGCTGTGTGTGGGCTACGTGGCATCACTAATACATTTGTCGTAGTCTAACAAGGGAAATATTTGCTTGAATATGAGATACAATTATGTTAGAAACGATAGAATAGAATTACCACGTTAGACACTTTTCTATCGTCTGTACGATATGTATCGTCTTATCGCCCAGCCCTATTTTCTGCTGTTAGTTTCTGTCTACCCAGGTTATTCGTCGAGTCTTATTGGAGGATCCGTGTCAAACCCCTCAATCAAAGTCCTTCCAGTTACAATGAAAGGAAGACCTGAAAGGTGTCATTATCTTACTGTGTCCACAGAGTGCAGTTATACCCATCTGGAGAAAAGGTTCCTTCTTCGCAGTTTTCACACACAGTATCATCCCTGCTGGTCCCTGAAAAAACAGATTTACCCAGAAACACATCAGCAGTTATTCAGCATTTAAATCGCTGTAATTTCATGAATTCAGTCTCACCAGGAAGCTTTATTCTCTGTCCAGGTTTACAGGCTGAATGTTTCTCTGCTTTGCTGCATCCTGCACTGTCTGTCCAGCTTTGACAGAAATATCCCTGTATAACGTCACAG
>NW_015151465.1:225071-286050 GCF_000732505.1 Cyprinodon variegatus | reverse complement strand
GCTGCTGAAATTCTATTTAGGCTCAAAAAGGACTATCAAAACACAATGACAATGAACACTTGTTGTATATAACTATATTTTATTATGATAAAATGTTTTTTGGTCCTTTTTGTATATAGATATATAACAGGGCTAGGCTCCTTTAACAATAAACATGTGTATGTTGAATTTAAAATATCCACTAAAACATATGTTGAATGCCTTTCATGTGTTCCCTTCTCTCACATGTTTATTTTCACATTAGCTGGAGGGAGCCACATTAAAGTCGATGCCTTCACAGCGTTGCACATACTGCAGCAGGCTCTCTTTAGGGCCACTGTGTCAGCTCAGCTTGGTCATGAGCACAGAGCATAAACAGCACTTTAATCACACAGCTATGTGGGGATCATTTTAAAAAAAATCTGTGATCATCAGACCAGATATGGGATGATTCCTGTCCTCAGCTGTCAGTGATAAATAAGATTGCATTTATATCAAATCATCAAAGATTAATTGCAAACCTAGACTGAGTTCCTTCAGATTGAATTTCTCTTAAAGGATTGGACTATCCAACATTATGGAATCAAAGTAGCCTCTTGCTCTAAAATTTCCTTTGAATAGCTTTATTACATATACCGGTAAGAAACTACTCCTGCTTTTGCTCAATAAATAATAAATCCCCAGTTCATCAACAATGCAAAACTATAGAATAATTTCTTAGTATTAGAGAAGCAGACAGGCATTATCCAGCATGTGTTAATGGCTTTAAGCAGAAGAAGATCATCAAATGAGAAGTTGCCTGCAGTTAACGTCAGTTTTTTGAATTTCCTTGATATGTAAACATAGGACATTGTTCTTCTGCTGAATGAAAGGAAACACAAGGTATGAGTAATATTCTTTATGCAATAATAAACTGGCTTCCGTGTAAAAAAGGAGGAAGTTCATTGCTTATTTTTATGTGATACTTTATTAATTACATACTCAGAGAGTTTCTAACCTGCCGGGTGCAGGGGCCTCGTTTCGTCATATTGCTAGCTTAAGATCCTTGTTCTGCTCTAACACCAAGCTTTGCTTTTTATTCTTTGTTGTTTCAACTTTGCTCCATTTCAACCACTTTTTCCCCAAAATGTTTGCTCAAGATGACAGAAAACCACTCGGTATGTTCTCTACAGTGAAGCCAATTGAACATCAGCTTGGGCTGAATAGGTTTCAGATCCATATGCAAGAAATGTTTTTAGGGATTTATGAACAAGTTTACAAAAGCCAACCTCCCTTAAATCCTGAACCATTTCTTTTCCTGGCAGTTTTTTTTTAAAGTTTTTCTTCATATTTGTTTATTTCTGACTCACTCATTTAGTTCCTGTAGCTCTTAACATCCGCTGATGCAACTTGCTCAAAATGCAAGGGGTTCCTATTCTGTGTTGGTCACATTAAATAACTAACATCATTTTAAACCAATTAAAGTATCTAACTCCAGTTACTATCTTAATAATCCTAAAAGTAATTGTAAACACCAGAGAGCTTTAATGTTAGCAGCCACTTATAACAAAATATAACTCAAAGAACCAACAGACACACAAGCCAGTTTAATCTTTTTAAATGTTTGATGGCATTTGCCAGAGAGTGAATGCAACAAGTACATAATTATCTGTCTAATTAAGCTGCCAAAACACAAGCACAGTGCCTGAGCACCTCTGAAACTGTGAGTGCACCATTCATTAGCATGTGCTATAAGCTTATTAATCATCTAACAGCCAATTAGCACACTGTTACCATTTGCAGTGGGTGTGTAAATAAATTCCTGGGTTAATTTCTTCCTCTGATAATAAAGGGAACATTATGAAAATTAGCTCTGTGACTATGTAAATGATCTATGTTGTTAATTGCACAGCGGCGACGGATGTTTGCTGTGGACCAGGCGACTGATGCAACAAATATTTCCCAGGCTGTTAGAGAAATTAAACGGGTAGCTGCTGATTCCCTGGAGGAATCCACAAGCTGCAATAATGACATTTACCCAGCCTCTGGCACACTGATAATGACGATGTCGCCGCTTGGCGGCAAGCCAGTGGGAGGTGAGGGCGATGGTGTGGGGCAGGCAATCATCTCAGTGAAAGACAGCACACACACACACATCCACACCGGCCACTTGGTGGAAAAACTGTGTGAAATCAGCTCTTGTATCAGCCACTGGTTATTAATTATAATCGCTTTCTAATAAGAAGGCATAAGCAAATTACCTCTCTGCTGAAATGCAGCTGCAGCAGAACATTCTTGTATTGTAACGAGAACCTAATGAGATTCACATCACCAAAAATAACACAAAAATAAGTTCACATAGACAGTAGATTGATAGGAAATCCCCAATTACTACTCACTAATTTTATTAGAGTGCGGTGTTAAAAAAATAAATGTCATTATTTCCAAGTCTAATTACTAAATAAATGGCTTGACTTTTGAAGCCAAATGTTTGGGACTGATCTTATTTAGGAGTATCAAATTAAAAGACTGTAAATTTAAGGTTCCCCATAATTCACCATTTTTATTTTTTGCAGTAAAGAATACCCTATTCAATTCAACTGTCTGCTAATCTAATCATAGTTATAGCTGTTGTGATTAGGAAGAATAGGGAATATTCTGAGCTAGGATAAGCCAAGTTTTAGCTGTTGTCTTCATTGATGAATAAATAATATTTAATGTATATTTCTGTAAAAATAAACTAGAAAGAAGTTGCAGCTTTTCCATCATCACCAGAGCACCAACCCCCAGCCTGCTCCACCCTCCTCATCCTGGTTTTGTGATAAATGCTTCAAGCTGGTCTTAACCATGCGTGTGACAGAAGAGGAAATGAAGGCCGCTGCAGACAGACAGGATGAATGGAGCATTTACTTCGGGTGGCTTCCATAAAACAGCCTGCCATGCAATACTACCCCTGTACTGCTGACAATGTCTTGCTACTGGCTGTGTCACTCAGACACTTTAACAAATACTCTAAGCATGCCTGAGAGGATGACATTAGAAATGAGCAATGCTAACAAAACCTTAACATGGGTCGAACTACTGATTCTGAAAAAGAATACAAATTTCTTGGTTTTAATTAACTATATCAACTTTACCTTTTAGTGTACCTAAACTAAAAGCATTTATATATTTTATTAGGATTATATGCGTTAAACCACTAAAAAGTGAATCATAATGCAAAAATTGTAACAAAATAAAAATATTGTTTTATGTCTGAAAACTTTTATAGATTTGCATTCAGTGCCTTTGAGTCCATAGTAGCAGAATCGGACATAATTGCACTTACTGTCATTTTGGTTTGTAATTTTGTGACCAACATGTTGAATCACACAGAGAACCATTGAGTTTTAATGTTTTATTGACAAAAAGTAAGAATAATCTGGAAGCGAAGGACTGCAGGAAGTCAGTTGAACTTTCTGGTTGGGCTGAGGGGAGAAAGGAGACTGATCAGAAAGGAGTTGGTTGATGACAACTGATGACTGATTGATTTGATCTGTAGGGGTTTGATTCAGCAGGCTTTGCAGACTGTACCCTAGAGGTCATGAAGAATGTAAGTGAGATCCAAGAGCATTGGTACTTGCAAGAGATGATTTGCAGCAGAGCAGGTAGGCAGGTAATGAAGACTGAGAACTGCTGCACACAGGTAAGACTTTTTCCATAAAGATTGGAGATTCACTGGTTGTTTTGAACAATACCAATCCACATTAAAAGAGAATAACAACAAGACAAATTTCAGCAATAAAGATATTCCTGGTTAAGGTCTTTGGCTAAAATACCATCAGGAGTAACTAATGATGATCCTTCCCTTTTTATATACACCATAGTCATCTTGACTGGTAAATGCTCAGGTGCGCAGCAACATGGGTCGCCCAGCCACCAGTAAAGATCCTCTCTGTGACAGGAAGCTCGCACACAGCAAAACTGCAGATACCCTAATACTTATAGCCAAATGTCTTAAAGAGATCTATGATTAGTTGTAACAATGGACTTAATTGGAGAAATATTTATTTTGGATGTAAATACAATGGAGTAAAATTACTATAAGCTATTATTTTTATCCTTTTTTTTCCAATAAAAAAATATAATTCAAAAAAGTGGAAAGATCTTAAGGTTTTTTTTGGGGAATGTGAAAAAAATGCAAGGGTTAATAATACCTTTTAGTTCTAATGTTGGTGAAGAGTATTTATTTAATTTTTGTCCCGGATGAAATATCATCTGTAGCCAATTCCCCTTCCTGCTTTTCAATCAATTAACACGCACATAAAACTCGACCTTTTAGAGTCTGCCAAAACTTTCTCAGCGCTGTCATCTGCTGTTGGAACAATTGCTTAATATAACACAAGACTCGAAGGAGCACTTACTAGGGCCCAATCTCCCGGAATCAATAACAACAGGCAGGCTATATTGTTTCAAACAAGGAAACAGCAGGAGATGAGGGGAAGAGAGCGCTGGAGAAATAGGAGGCGGGTCAATACAAGTGCTTGGGGTTTAAAAGTAGCTGGCTCAGCCATATAAAAAACTGCCCTGGAGTGCTGCCGTTCCCTGACATGGTTATAAGCACCATTTCCTGGACAGAGGGTGCATGTGTAGTTAAGATCTGAAAGAGGATGTGGTCTATCATTAGCCCTCTCCACAGCTATGAGGAAAGTCAGGAGGTTTTAACCCCTGAGCAGAAGCATGGCGGCTAAAGGGCAACAGCCTGGGGGTATGACCGCCTGCAGCTTTTGTCACTGGCACTGTGGGATACTGTCAGGGAGTGGCAGGGGTAGGCAGGAAGGATTTTATTTTATTTATGTTAATTTGGCAGGAGCTGTCCATCAAAGTCGATGAGAATTCTGTTTTTTTCTGGTATGATTAGAAAGGCATTTGCCATCAAGAAAAATGTCACAGTCCTTGCAGCATCTCAGCGACAGGGTGGGTGGATCCAGCCCGGCCTGGATAATGGAGAGGATTTTTCTAGTAAGTGAAGCTGTTGCCTCCCTGGGGCCTGTCAATGTCAGAGCTGCATGGATCGCATCATTTCCTGTGCCAGCAGGGTGAGCTGGCTGGAGACAACACGAGCTATTGATCTCCCAGTAATCACACAAGCAGTTTTGGTTTCAGAAAAACCTCCTCCTGAAGTGCTTTGCTTTAAGGCCAGGATATAGTTTTATCCATCTATCCATATATCTTTCTATCCATCTATCTACCTTCCTTCCATCTAATCATAATATATCCCTTCTTCCTAGCATTATAATTTAACCATCACAGCAACTTTCTCAAAATATAACTTTTACTACTGCTGTCTTTCTTTCTTTATGAAAGTCCTCTGTGGCTGATTTTGGAACCTTCTTTAATTAAACTAAAAGATCATAGATCTTTATGTTCTTATTTCCTTATTACTTATTTATTCAGAGGCTATTAGGAGGTTAAAGGCTTAATGTTTTTGTTCAAGTTTGAAAGATGAAAACCCTTTAATTAATAATAATAATTTTGGGTTTAGAACACAACACCAAGCAAACCTTTTTAGGTCAGATGACCTGGGGGTATTATCTGGGAAATGTTTGGTATCAGAAAAAAAAAAAAAACTTTTATCAACTGACCAACCTTAAAAAACAACAACTATTTAACTAATAGGATGTATAATATGCTGATGCCGTTCTGACTAAGCAATCCTTGTTGACCTGGACCTGATAAAGGAGTTAGCTTCAGTGGAAGAAAAAAAATGAACATCTTAGAAAGCTTTTATCCAGATAAAATGCTGGATCAGAGACTCTTACAGGGCTTGAACCACATTTGGGAATAAATCTTTGCTTTTTGTAAACTATGCATATTTGATTAGTTCTGTGAGAATGTTATTTTTGTGTTTTTATATGAAACCTTTTGGCATCAGAAAGCAAAATCTTCTTGTAATCGGCCAGCTTTAGACTCCCTTTTACTCATTGACTGTATGAAATGAGGTACGTGTTGGACTGGTTAGTTATTTATTTTGAATTAAAGAACCAATTTCCTCTGTAGGAAAAGTCCAATTGACTCTAAACTATAAGAGAGCACTGGTCAAAAGCTGTTATGAAGCGTTATCAACCTTTACTGACTGCCATTGCTTTGAATGGTTGTTTTGAATCATAGGCTATGATGAATTGTTTATTTTTGAGTAAAGCTGTGAAAATGACCTGTGCTTTATATTGTAACTTTTTATATGTGTATATATGTGTCTCTAAAACAAAGAGAAAGGCTTAAAATAGAGCCACTATAAAATAAAAGTTAATTCCTGAAAAAGCTTGTGTTTTCTGGGCAGCAGCACAATAGAAGTGTTGCAGGGTAACATTACATGTCCCTCTAACTCATGAGTATTAGAGGTAATTTTCACTTTACAACTTTAGGAAACTTATTTCATACATGTGGAATTTTTTCAGGAAAAAGGTAAGATTATACTGATATTTTGAGAACCGAAAAAACAACAAATTTAAAGTATTGTAGTTGATCTGTTAGATTAGTTAGTGGTCAAGCGTGTCATAATATTCTTAAAGATAGAAATGAAGAGACAGCAGATCATTTACAAAAAAAAGGAAATACTAACAAACTGTTTCCGATTTTCTCTGCAAAACCAAAAAAAACTTAATCTACCCATTTGAATCTTTGGTCTGTCTTGAGTTTAAAAAGAGAAAGCAAACACTATGCGGTTTTATGATGGTGCAAATTTGAATACCATGTCTATTTTGAGAGCAGAGGAGGTAGTTCTGACTAACAGTGAATGCATGAATGATCACACCTGCGTCTTTGGATGAAGACAGTGAACCACGGAGGACAAAAAAAGATCAAATGAGGATATATGAAGAAGCAGGTAAGCAGGAGGTGTGAACTTGCAGAATATTTTTCCACAAGATAAGGACTGTGATCATTCCTGCCTCTCATCTCCCTTGTCTCTGTTGTATTTACATGAAAGTATATCAGAGATTCAGTCTAGAATTAAGAGTTAAAAGTTTCAGTATCTGATGTAAAGGAACGTGAGAGATACAGCAAGAGCTAAAGGAACCATAGCAAATTTTACTTGAATGGAATAACTCCTAACATATTGAATAGCTCCTAACTTTTGAAGTTTAGGCTATATTATTGGAGTTCAGTGACATCAACAAATGAGTCCATTTATTACAGAGCCTTACAAAAGCATTAATTTTAATCATGCACAAAACAATTCATGGCTTTTCGTTTTTTTTCTAATAAGTAGTTACACAAATGAAAATCTGAAATATAGTGTTAATTGGTATTCAGGTCCCTCAATGCTCTCATATTACAGGGAGATGAATGCAGATGCATCGCTTTGTGACAGTTTATCCTATAAAATACTAACAGTATATACTGAAGTTACATGTTTAAAATGTCGCAGTTGTCAAAAAAAAAGTTTTAGGGGATGAAACCTTTTTTTTCAGGGCATCATATTCGTTCTGCTGCCATTTGGAGCTGAGGCAGATGTGTTGCCTCCAGACAGAACGACAACTGTCTGCTGTTCCCCAGCTGCTATCAAACAGCTCCCCAAGATTTCTTTCAGCTCATGGCACGCTACCTGCATACATCCCCTCCAGTTGCCATGGTAATGATGACTGGCATAAGTAGCAATGGGACAACCACAGACATTAGAGCAGCTGTTAAGGAGAAACTTTAGACGACTGCCAGTGGAGGTAATTTATTAAGCCTGTGTTCAAAGTCCATCTGAACCATAACAAGCCTATAAGCATGCAACAGATCGAATACATTAAACTGGTTGAGAGTACCCTGCTCTCTCTTCATTACAGTGTACATATTGTGTTCCATCATGCATGGAAGAGTGAACAAAGGGACACACAAAACACAAAATGAATAAAAGACAGGGGAGTGTGCTCAATAAAACCCCACTCACAATCTTATTTGAAGCATATCATGTTTATGCACAGAGTAAACCTTAATTTGCTGCTGAATAATTGAGTTTGCCACAGTTAGAACCTCAGGAGGCCTTTTTTTTTCAAGTTATTTGCTCTTTGGCCTTTGCAGGATGAGCAGCATATTAGCCTCAGAAATGTCTTGTAAGGCCCACTTCCAGGCTATACATCAAGACCCCTATTTTGCAACACCTTTTCTCAAATAACCTTCAACTAACCTTTAAACCTCAGCGAATAATTCCAACCCTATTTTCATATCAATGGCCAAGTCAAGGCAGGCAATTATCTTTTATCCGCATATTTTGCTGTCTGAGAAGAGAATAATACAGATCTCCCTTGTGAGAAGCTGGAGGAGAAAGAGAAGAGAGCGAGCCAAAAAGCAGAGCAAGATGCTGGAGATGCTATCTAAAGACATTAATGCAGCAATGAATTATTCAGTAATGACTACAAGATCTGTCATGAGGAGAAAAAAAAAAGGGGAAAAAAAGCTGTGCTAACATCTGCACTGTGTTCTGAGGGGGCTGAGCAGAGCAGGGCATTGACGCCAGAACGCCTCTGAAGATAAACATGACAAATTGGCAGATCATCTGTTCAATTAGGGTAGCAGAGCAGGTGTGCCAGAGAGGTGGCTGCGCCACAAGATGACACAGTTACCAAGCCAAACCAGAGGCATGATGGGAATACCTTGTTTGTTTGACAGTGATTTAGAGTGGCGCACCAGAAGGATACCCCATGAAAAAAAAAAGGATATTCCCCTTGGTACTCATTAAAATTCGACTGCAGACGGCACCCTGCCCCTCTCCCCCTCTGCTTCATCCTCCTTCTTTTGGCGCCTCAGCTGCCTGACTGGACCTTCCAGGATCATTTCTTATTAATCCATAAAACATACCATCCTGGCGAAGGAATTGAAGGGAGCAGTGGAGCAGCAAAGCACGAGATAGGGGGAAAAAACATCACACATTTTGGCGAACATGCAAGCAGGCGGGGGTGGTGGATGGAGAGGGGAAGGGGGTATGGGGGGTGTCAGGGGTTGAGATAGGAGAATAAGTGGTGAACAGGGAATGGGCTGCATGTGCGAGAGATGATGCTGGGGGGGAGGGGGTGCACAGGGAAGGAGAGAAAGAGAGAGAGGAGGGGGTTGGAAGCAAAAAAACATGTTTTGAAATATTAATCTGGTGGTTCTGGCCTTGGGCTGGAGCACAGAGATAGAAAAAAAAAAGCGAGAAAACCTTTGAAGCGAGGGAATGTTCCTTGAATTTTTGAAGCAGGCGCTGCATTAGAAGGCCATGTTGGTGGAGAACAACTGGGACAGGTGGAATGTTTCTCAGCTCTTATATCCATGCTGGGTTCTACAGCTTATTGGCGCAGACTGTATTTAAAGAGCTCCCCTTTTTTTCAGCTCTGACACAAATCCCCAGCGTCGTGTATAGCCTTTGAAAAGAAGAGGTACTGCAATAAACTATCACTCTTAGTCTTATAGCAAGTTCAAGTGCCGCACTCTGAGGGAAAGACAGCTTTTATTCACCAGGTATTCAATGTTTGTTCGTTTTGATGAGGGGAGAAGATGCAAAATAATGTCAGCGTGCCTTAAAGAAAAGGTAATGGGGGTTAAAATGGGGTTCTGTGGAAAGAGACTCTGCAGTTTAAATCCACTGTCAGTCACTCTTTGTATCATCATTCTATATAAATTTAGATTTGTTGATCCCAAATATCAAAGAGAACCCAAGTTTGCCATCACCATAGTGGACTAAATAATGTAAATTAAAGCTGAACAGCCATATACATATAACAGTATTACACACTATAAGGGAGTGGAATAAAAAGCTATTTTGAAAGACAGTGAGTGAAAACCCGAAATGCTTTTAAATCTAGACCATTGAATATTGTTTTGGTTTTCTTATATCAAAATTCAAACAAAACATCTTTATCTTAGCAATGGACTTTGAAAAGTCGTTGAAGTAAGACATAAGCTTGCTTTTTATTAAGGGGAGAGTTGGCCTAATGGTTAGAGCAGTGCGCTTGTGCTCTGAGAAGGTTGCAAGTACCCAGTTTGGTCCCCACAGCCTGCCACTCTGGGTCTCTGAGCAAGACCCTTAACCTCAGACTGCTCCTCGGGCGCCGCACAATGGCAGCCCACTGCTCCCCAATCAGATGGGTCAAATGCAGAGAGTGAATTTCCCTATTGTGGGACAATAAAGGGATCTACATTACATTTTGGTTCATTCTCTCTTTTTGTTATTTATTTAATTACTTTTTTCTGAGCGCTAGTTTGACTATTGACATCATCACCCACCTAGAAGCGTAAAGTCAAAGCTTTAAAAATGACATCCTTAAAATTTATGTGGGCAATAAAAGCATGAAAATATGTTAAGAGAATAGATATGTTGCATGTAGCTTTTTTTTTTAAAGAATTTGTTAGATGAATCTGAACTATTGCATTAAGTAAAAAAAAATGGCTGAGCTGGCAGTTTGAATATTACCCTCGATCTAAACTTCTACAATGTTATACCCTTTGTTCTCAGTGTTTCATACAGGAAGATTACTGGTGGTAAACAGCCTCCCATTTCTCATGTAAATGATCAGCAGCATTCTTTTAAATGCGATACAACAAAAATGTCACATTTAATTTAAAAGCTTAAGCATCACCTATTTTGATATGTTATGATCTGATTTATTTCAAACAGGAACAAATCTGCTTTGTTCTTGGCTTGACTTGAACTAGATGTTAGCCTCAGATTCAAGGAATTATTAATCTGGATTTGTGCTAAATGAAAATGTCAGGAGAGTTATCTACTGCAGGTTAAATATTGATTACGATGTTAGGACTCAAATTCAAATTTCTAATCAATCCCTGTCTACACTGTGTTTTGGCTGCTGCATATAGCTGTTGTCTCCAAGCTGTATGATCTCACTACATAAAAAAAAAAGAAAAAGAAAATCCTGGCCCCATAGTCTTGACACAGAGCCATAAAAGCTATAAAGAGGAAATAGTTGCTTGAGAAAAAGTTGTAAAAATTGACGGCCCATTTACCAGGAGAAAAAAAAATGGGTGTATGACCTAATATGCAATCTTCCAATTTACTTCACTAAACAAATTTTCTAGGAAGACAATACATTAAAACACTTAAAAGATCACATTGGGGAAAGTCATTATCATTAAAGCGTACTCAGGCTAAGTATCTTAGATGAATTATGCTGCCTGTATAAAAAGACAGCAGGAATAACATTGAAACTGTGTCCTCGTCTCTTCTGTTCTCTGGCTGCACCCTGCTGGGAAACTTAAAATTACCCTCAGTCTGGCTATTCCCTAATAATAATGATACATTTTTTCCTCTGTCTCTCTTTCTCTAATTATGCAAAGAACTCTCAATTAGCATAACTCGTCCTCTGTGTCAGTGCAAACAGTAGAACACCCTCCGGGCCCACGGTGGTATCATTCTCCCTTTTTTTTTTTTCTTCTTTTTTCTCTGACTTTCTGCATTTTGTTAATGAAGATGTATGCTGATAGTGATGACTGTGTGCAGGTGCAACCTAGCTATTGCAGGGGGTATTGGTGTGCCTATTATGCTGCCCTCTGCAGGTCTCCCAAGGGAACTGCAGCACTGCAAAAAAAAAAAGAAAAAGAAAAAAGAAACAGGCCTAAAGCCTCAGCGGAAAGGCTCTGGTGACACACATACTCTCACACAGCCTGCAGCGTAGATTAAAGATGTATGTATTAAGGCGGATCAAATAGAATGCAGAATCCACACGCCTACAGAGAGAAAACAACACATTGAAAAGGATTTTAAATAAAACTACTAACCATTTGCTCAAGGCTTTGTCTGAGAATAGAGGGCTGGTGATAGTACCTCAAGAAATTGCTTTCTTTAAAAGAAACCGAAAGGGCACTTTTCATAACTTTTCATCAGTTTTTTTTTCATTTTCAGTTGTGTTCAGATATGTACCGGTAGGTTATCATCTTTATTACATTTGCTAAATGAAAAACTTTGTAAAAAGATAACACGAAACAAAATGACCAGGCAGCCAAATAACACAGCCCAAAGTCGATAAAGATGAATGATAATATAATAGTACAGCATCATAGTTATGAGTTACTTTGTTAGATGTGCACCTTTGACAGGTGATGTGGTTTTGCTGTGTATCTATCCCTGTGCAAATATTCTCAAACAGTGTAAATCATGGTGGGTTGTACATGGGGTAGAGGTAGAGAGAGTTAAGGGCAGATTACACTTCTGCAACTGCACACATTAAATGTCGCTTGGGTCTGGTGTCGAACCAGTTTTGTTGGTTGCTTCTGTGCTGTCGGTCTGGAATTTCTAGGGACGCACAGTAGTTTCCTGCCTAAGCGCAAGGGGGAGCCTGTTCGATAACTCGCAAGAACTTCGGTAGATGGTCTCGAGAACATCGCCGGCGGGAGTGTTTATCTTCCAAAACAACAATGCCGTTTGCAAGATATCATGGTCCCGGAGATGGATCTAGAGTTACTTGACATCGAAGAGGAGCAGGTTCTGTTACTGGAGTTGGCAAAAAGACAGAATAACCCGTCGTCGTAGTTGTTCCTCGGGTTTTAAAAATGGCACGCCCCAGCACCGAATCGAGAAGGACGACCACACAGACAGCCTGGAAAGGCATACCAAGGACCAATCACGGCTGCTTTTGTCTGCGCACTTCCGCTTGAGGTCTGCTTGGGTTTGCGACCGCCCGACACATAGTCAGGATTTTTTTGAGGTTGCAGAACCTCTGTGCGGGGGGTGTGGTCGCGCACAGAGACAGATTTGACAGTTGCAGAGGCTATGCCTCAGAAGCATAAATTGGCCTTTACTTGGCCCAATCCCAAACTGCCCCCTAAGCACTAAACCTTAACTATCGAGTGTCACTCGCGATGAAGTCACACTAACAGGTGTGAAAGGTGCCTTGATTGAATGTGGGGGGTATAAACGTGAAAGGCGTAGCCTTTTCCCTCCAATGCAAGAGGAAAGCAGTCGTTGCTATGGCAACACAATGATACCCCATTTTCATGGCTGTAGCTCTGTAGCGGGGGTTAACACAATATCAAACATTTGCCTCTTTCGTAAATATAGTTTATACAGTAAAATTAAACTATTTGAAAGAGGATCATCTTTTGTAATTAATTACGCGTGTTTTTGTTTTTCCTGACTTGCAGCAGACCAACGCAAATTAACTTTGGTGTTTCCTCCATTATTAGGTCGCTGTTACATCCATTCCAGCGAGCCTGCCCTGATGCAGACTGATTATTTAAGGGCTGAAAGGTCCACTCACCTTACCCACTACCTTGTTTGGGTCTGCGCTTAATGTGTCACACCTTCTGCAGGAAAGGGCAAATGGAGGTTTAGTGCTTAGTGTTATTGTTTATGGGCTGGTTTGGGATTGGGCCCTTGTTTTAGTTTAGAGACGGTGCTCAACACCCCCACCTTGCAGTGAAATGTCAGTTTTTCCATCCTTTTAACATTGCAAATAGCTTAACACTTAAAATAGAATTTGAAACATCGTAAACATGTACATTTTAAATCTAATAAAGGAAAGGAAAATGTCTTGCATCTCAGAATCTGATGTTTTATAGTCCTTTGTTTTCATCCTTGTCGCTGTGTTTTTCTATAAACCGACTGAGCTCCAACTGGGATATTGTGCTCTATTTTTTTTTGTTTTGGTGAGGACTGGGGCAGCACCATTCTAGTACAACTGCAGCTGCATTATTGACTTTTTGGGCAGACTTGTGAAGACACTGTTGCAGTAATTGATTCTACAAAAGATGAATGCATGACTTAGAGTCCTGCTGAGACCTTAGTCCTTCAATCCTGGAGATGTTCTTTAGGCGATAGACGGCTGACTTTATAACTGTCTTTATGGGCCTCTGATGGTTCAGGTCAATAATCCATCACTACATCCAGTTATGAGTCTGACTGGTGGTTTCTAGCTTTATTAGCTAAAGCTGTCTGCTAAATTTTGAATGATCTTTATTTGTCAGAAATTTTTTATGTCATTTTTTTCTTGACTGGGCTAAAGAAAATGTTGGCATATCCATACATGATTGTTTAATGCATTTTTAAAGATTTTATTCTGTTCTCCTCCTCCGCAGAACCTGGTTGTCTGGTATTCATCCCACCCTTTGTCCAACACATCTGCTGTACCTTATATCTTATAAATAAAGATATCAGACTCCGAACTAAGTGCTTGATATTTTATTTTCAGATTCAGCTAACATAGATTATACTCACAAATAACCTTGAGAGACCAACTGATGTGCCTCACTGATGAGGTCTGATATCCCAGACGATAGATCGCTGCCACTGCTCCCAGGTTTTTATTTCATTTAGTTATTACTTTCATTCAGTAACAATTAGGTTTCCAATGTAACAGAGAATAATATTGAAAACAACAAAACTCTAATGTAAAAGCTCAGATTTTGTAGACTACTTGAAAAAGTACAAAATACAGACAAATTGTTCTTACTTAGAGTAAGAAGAGTAAAAGTAACTAGTACTATTCCACCCCTGGTTTTATGTAAAAAGGGTTACAATTTTAGCAACTAAAGGAATAACTATACTTTAAATATAAGCCAATCAGAGAGGAGTATCATTAATAAAAAAAAGTCAAAAAGGTAAGCTAATGTTGTACATTGGATGAAAGTGAAGTTATTTGTGATATACAACAACTATAACAGAAGTCATTTGGAAACACTCACTTATTTCGAAACAAAAAGCTGCTGTTATGACCACAGCTTTACATGAAGGATGACCAATGGATCGTTGATATTATGGAACCTCTGGACTTCAAAGAACAAAAAAAGGAAATAAAATGCTGCAGAAGAAATTCGGTTCTTATCTAATAATCTTAATGGTCATAGGAACCTATTCTTTTGCTTCTGGGCTGTGACTGCCTGACTATCTGACTGACATGTCAGTCTTAGCCTTTGTATAAACTATACTGTGTCTTGTTTGCCTACCCTCAAATAAAAAAAATCAGATTACGGTCTTTATTTCATAATCTTCTTAGTTTGGCATAATCCTTCCTCTTTACCAGTTTATATGTATAAAGTTAATATTTTTTCCTTTCATTGTTTTTATCATTAATTCTGTTCATTGTTTTCTTTTTTGAAATTATCAGAGTGAGAGCACATCCAATGTTACTTTCTTATCATGTTATTATTATTATTATGTTATTTTCTTATTTTTAGGTCAAGATAATGATTTTTCCTTACTTGTAGCTTAAGACAAAGACAGGATTATATCCAATTTTAAGTGCTAAGTTCTGCCAGAAAAGTACATTTGGAATTTATTTGTTTTAAAAAAAAAATAAAGAATTGTGATTTGTTTATTTTTTTTATATATTTTCCTGGCTCTCAAATATGAGGAAACTTGCTTTTTAAAAAGACTACCAGTTATGCATTTGCTTATGTTAAGGACAGTGGTCTCCTGAGGGAAAAAAGGAGCTGTAAACAAATGACAGCTGGTGTGGGATCCTAGTCATGTAAATGAGTAATGGGAGTGTGCAACAACTTTGAAATTGTAGTCAGGCCTGACTGAGACACACGAATGACCCATGGGACTTAAAGGTGTCGTGTACAGTTTTGTTGTTTCTTTTTTTCATGCACATGAGAATGACAGTAATATAAGACATTAAAAGCTGCGTGAACACAGGCGGGAGAGAATGTATTATGTACCACTGAGTGCTGATGAAAGTGCCTGTAAGTCCTTGAGGGTTTAGTAGTAGACACTACAAACAGAAAATCCCCAGAGAGCATCATCACTTCCCTCCTCCTCCCCTTCCTCCTTTTCTTTCTGACAAAGTGGAGCACCATTAAGACCACACTGGGAGTGAAGACACATTTCCTTAAAAAGGCTGCCAAACCAGATGCCAGCAACTCCGGAATCATTCTATTGATTTATCTGACCATTATGGCAAGACATTTGTGTAAAGATTTAATGTTTGACATTAAAACTAATTCACCCCACTAGTTTATACCTACACTGGACTAGCTGGAGATTTGCTCACACTATTTCAACATTATATCAGACCAGTTAAAATGACACTCTTACTAGTTGGAGCAGAAAGTTCTACAAGTCAACCAAATTGCCTTACTAAGGGCCTGATCTTCAGAAAGTTTGTTTGTTTAACATATTTGCATTAACAGAACAGATCTTCAAAGAAGGTGCAAAGGGATTTGCTATTATAATTAATAAGACGGTGTGTGCAAATCATTCTTTTCATTCGTAGGATGCCAAATGATGGAGAGATACTATGCTAGCATGTAAACATATTCAACAAAAACAATAGCAGGATAATGAAAAAAAATGTCTACAGGCCCACACACATTGATCATTATACAATCAAAACAAATAGGAAAAAAATGACTGAGCTTAGATATTTTTTGCATGTGTGAGCTGGGCTATGGGGTGCACTGTAAATACCATTAATAATATTAAATTATATTTTAACATATCATTATTATCTGCACCTCTATTGCTTGGAACCTCATCTTCCTTTAATGGCTCCCCTCAAACTGCCAATAGAACATGCAACCTGCTCATTTTGATGGATGGAATCAAACCAGTTTGCACGTCTTAACAGTTGCACAGAAATCCTTGTAGATCACCCACACCACTCCAACTTATTTTGTATGTACTAAAAAAAAGAAAAAAATTTTGCAGTTTCCTCTTATATGAAATGTTTCAAAATTAGGCCATAAGAGCTTAATCCCAAATGGTAGACTTTATGATGCACTACCTGACAGATTGTATCAGATAAGCTAATTATTTGCCATCAAAAGAGTCCACAACATGTTGACTAGTTAACACAAATTGTACCACATCGTTTAAATGTGCAAATTACCTGGCTAGTGCAGCCTGGAAAGTTAATGAGTAATGCCATAAGGGCTTTTTGTTAGTTAAGTGGGCTTTTTAGGCTTCCAATATACAGGGCCAGAAAGTGGTACTTGTAAACTATGAAATTTTCTAGAACATTTCTGATGCAGTTTTTGCACTTAACAGATTTTAAAACGGGAGAACTACTACTTTCAAAACTGCTCAACCTAATGCAGAAAAACATTTTTATGCTCTACAAACCAACTAATGAAACCAAAGCTACAACTAGCTGAATAGTAAAGTGTAAACAGTAAACGGGTTTTAAGCTTTTTATGGCTTAAATAGCTCACTAGTGCAAAATGAATCACAATTATTAATGTAAACATGTGCACTAGCTATTTAGAAAGCTTTAAGTAATTAATTAGTATATATTTTGAAAAAAAGCTTAAAAAATGTATGCTAAAATGAGCATTACTAGCAAAATATTGCCCTAAAAGCTGTATGATGCAGAACTGATTTACTCTAGCAAGAAAAGCTTGAACATTGTCCCTTTTAGGCCTTACTTGTTTTCTATTGCCACTATAGCTACTGTATTAACTTGTAGAGCCCAAAAAGTCATAGTAGATCCAATGCAGAAAAACAAGACACTGTAAACAGGAAAATAAAAAAGATGCATTAGTTAAATAGATTGGTCAAAATGGCTAAAAGAGGTTCACTGGAATTCTAGGATTGGGCTATATATGATCACATGTAGATAGACTAATGTATTTTGCCACACAAGCTAAACCCTTTTAGTTCCATTAATAAACAGATGTATGGGGAAAAAAGCTGCAATGGCAAAACTGAGAATCACCAGGGAAATAGCCATCAGGATTTGTGCTGATTTGTAAACATTTTAAGGTTTTTTGATGCCAGCTATATGATTTCACTAGTTTGATCTGGTCGTTGACAAATGGAGGACCTTTGCTCTACTAATTGGCAAAGAAAAAACATTGGTAGCCAAAATTAACAGCAATATATTACACAATTGTGATGAAACATTAAACTAGTAAAAAGCAGCCACAAGCCAGTCAGAACAAATTATTGCTATAATCAAAAATGTTGAGCATTTGCAATAATGGTTTTCCCTATAATGTGTTCCTTTCAAGTACAGTCAATACCAAGAGCAGTCTCAGCTGGAGGTGTGAAGTGGTCAGCACATGACACACTGATATCCAATCAGTGAAGACCATTTTGGAGCATCAGCAGCTCTTCTGGGGATGTAGGAGATGCCTGTGTCAATTCAAGTGTCCACAGTTTTGCCCAGAGAGCCAGAAGCATATACACATGCACACTTGAACATGCTGGATGCCCAGCATGGAGTATTACCTTCTGTCGAAAGTGGAAATGAAAGGTCACATAATGGTGCGAGATTAGAACCTGGCTTTGGGTTTTGGCCTTCTCTCTGAAATCGGTCAGACACATTAGAGGGACATGTTTTCCTGTCGCCTCATTTGAGGTGTTCTTGTGAGCCTTGTCAAATCCTCTCCCGTCCTTACACTTCCACCGCCTCAGGCATTTAGAGCGAGAGAGAGGCGAGAGTGAGAAGAAGAAAGAGTGTGTGTGTGTGTGTGAAAGAGAGGATTTCACAAATGCCTTCATCATTTAAACGGTTGGTGCTGTCGCTGGAGCGCGGCATGAATAATTCAGCAAGACTGCTCCTTCTTCAAACAGACAAATAGAACAGGATTACGCCCCTGCAAAACAAACGGTAAACACCACAATCAAAACAACAGAATTAATTAGGTAATTAGGGAGACAAAATAAATGTGAAATAATGATAAACTCTTCAGAGACCGCAGCTGCAGCTCCTGTTACAATATGCAAATATGCAGATTCGAGAGTTCAGAATACATTTACAGACTCAGAGGATTGTTTGGGAATGAATGGCACCCGCAACCATTTTTATAATGATGAGATACGCTCGCATAATCCGTATCCAAGCACACTGCAGAGGAGGAATCTCAGAAGTGTATTTGCAAGACTTGCACAAATCTTTGCGAAGCCAGTCAATCAGCGCTGATGAATATTCAAAGCGGTTCTCAGAATATCATCAGCAAAGAGGATGCTGCTTAGTCAAAGTTTCAGGCTTTTATCTGTTCAGAAATGTATTTGTGTATACACAGCATCCTTACATGGCTGGGGAGAAAAAGATACAGATATTTAGATACTTATATAATTAAAGAATGAGCAGCGAAAAGCTCAAGGATTTGTAGTTCATTTGCAGTTAAGAGTTAAGAACGTTTTTATCTGCTCTTCATTCCAGCTAGAAGAGTATTTCAGTGCTCTTTAGCCGATTAAAAGTGTAAGCAAAGAGAATCCTACTCTTCTCTGAGAAATCCACCAATAAAAAAGAAGCGGCAAAGAGAAGAAGGCCCCTGCAGATGATTTTTGCATGCCCACAAAGGTCAGGGCCATATTTTCTGCCATAGGCAATTAATGTAATTTTCTGAAGCACAGGAAGTGCATTTGACACCTCAGCTTCTGTCAGACAACAGAAAATAGCACTGGTGTGTGTGTTGGTAGAATAGGATCTTAGGTAAATAAGAGCTATTGGTTTCGAGCCATATTTAAATCAGATTTCCATATTGCAGCCCTTGAATGACGGTTTAGAGAGCGGGACGAGAGGGTTGAAGCGTAATGACAGCTTCTCCTGGGTTTATTGAAAGTGATGAAAGCTCAGAAGAGGGGATTGCTCACTGTGAATTCATGAATTTGAAAGAGATTATTTAAGTATAGATCAATTTGAAAGTCCTAACACCCAGCTCTGATGCAAAAGCGTCAAGGGCAGAAAATAATATGAGTATGAACAGGAAAAAAAGGACTCCTCACAGCATCCTGAAAAGCTGTTTTGCTGCTGGAACAAATTAGCACTTTATGTGTGATAAAGCTTCTGATCAGTCAGGGCAAGGTATACAGAACATGTAAATCAGCATGCAGACAAAATGTGCTTTTTATTTGACAACTATATATAGTGCCTTGTATGTGTCAAGTATTTATGCTCTTTGAACTTTTTAGATTTTAAATGGAAGGACAGGGAGGCATTGCTTTTCTTGTTTGATTTTATTTTTGTTTTCAAATTTACATGAGATATTCACTCGAATTCAGTCCCTCTGAACCAATGCTTTGTGGAACAACCACTGGCTGCAACTTGGTAGAGACCAACTTGGTAGTATCTCAAAAGACTGTCAGCCTACAAGTCTTTTGAGATACGTCTCTACCCCTTTGCAAATCTTCAATTGGAAAATGATTCTTTAATAGTTTTATTCTTTATGACCTTTGCCAATGCAACAATTAATATGCTTTCATCTAGACCAGAGGTCTGCAACCTGCAACTCCAGTGTACTGTGATGTACTAATAACAATAACTATAATGTACAATAATGAAAAATATCAGTCTTATAAGCTTTAGTGGTTTTTATAAAGAATATTTGAACTGAATTTTCACAACATAATGACATTAAACGCCCCAGAAATATGTTTTTTTAAGCCATTTCTCTTTTATTTAGCTTGGAAATTATGTTTTTCATCATTTAATTTTTTTTTTTTACATTAAATAAGATCCTATACAAGAAAATCCATGCTTCATCTTTATAAATCATTTTATGTTTTCCCTTCATTGTTTTAGATGGCAACAGATTTCCAGTGGCAGATATTTAACAAAAATTATAGGTTGTATTTTATTAAAAAGTCATGTGAAATTGTGCAGCTCTAAACAACGTTTCCTTAGCCAAGCACAGGGCAAAGTGGCTCTTTGGATATGAAAGGCTGCAGACCCCTGATCTAGACCATTGTACTGTACTTTTGGCTGTTTTGCTCCACTTTGGTTTCCCTCTACAACATCCTCTGCTCCATACTCCCACCCTCCTTCCCCCACCAATAAAAAAAAAAAACTAATAATTTTCTTAGACAATTTTTTCAACAAGGGTTTCAATTTGGTGCTCTTACATAAAGGCCTGATTAACTCATTAATACACCTGAGAATCTCTGCAGCTCCTCCAGAGTCACTATGAAGTGCATTATCTTATTAATGCACCACTGCTGTCCAGCCTAGTCTGAAATGATGGCCATGTTTTTATGTGTTAGCAATGATGCTATAGCCTTTTTTTTTGTATCTTTTTTTGCTTAAAACCTCTACATTGCATTCTCTCTGACCTTTTTCTTGCAGGCCTTGGTCTTCATGATGATGCTTGTTCACTAATATGCTAACAAGCCTCTAAGGTCTTTACAGGACAGCTTCATTTAGATTAAGATGCAATGGGACACCGGTGGCCACTAATTACCGATTATGTGAAATCTCAGAGCACTTGCATTTTAGTAATAGGCATCGGAGCAAAGGAGACTTATTTATTCACACCATCACAGTATCTAAGAACGCCTAACTCTGAAAAACCTATGGAACCAATATTTTTCTCACACTTTTTACAATATTGTTAGGATTTATAACAAAATGTGAAAAATATCAAGATGTATGTATCCTTTTGCAAAGCTCTATACAAACCTGTATATATGTCAGCTCTTGCGGGAATAGATCAGTCAGAGGATGAAAAAATACAGATTTGGACAAAAGCAGCATGGATCAGAAAATCAGGGTATCCGCTGCTGTGTGCCTCTTTGACCGTGTACAGATTTACTGGTGAACTGTTTCTAAACGGCTGGGACTAACTGCATTAACCACAGCTGAATCTAACCCCTGAAGACAAGCATAAAAGAAGTTACAAGACAGACTTAGATTCTGTGGTGCCATCAAAGCACAGCAGCTCCACAGATCCCCTGTGTCAAAGGAGAGAAAAGAAAATATATCACTAATAAATGAACATGAGACACAGAGAAAGAGGAAAATCTGGGACAAAAAGAACGTGGCAAACATCTTTCGCTATGAGTCAAATAGAATAGAGAATTAGGAGCTGCTGCTGTCCTGCAGGGCCAGGGCGGCTGCTTTTATGCGCCGACACATCCTCATCTATGCCAGCACTCATTTACTGATCTCATTAATATCCCCACTCTGAGGAGGAGAGACGGCAGCCGTGAAACAGCCTCCACCATCTCCTCCTCCTCCCTCCATCCTCTCTCAGCCTGTTCCACTGGGCCCTCCCTCCCGCGCCTCTCATCTCCACCTCTCTGTAGTTCAGTAATTGGGCTCAGCTCATTGTTATTCAAAACCCTGTAGAACCAATTAGCTGTGGACCTTCTGACCCTGGCTTGCTATGTAATGGTGCAAGCTAAAGACTCTAAGTGAGGAAGCCAAGAGCAAAGGTTTTAAATTCCTTTAGTTCCTGATTAATAATCCTGTCAGGGCGATCAGAGACATTAAAGAGAAACTCTGGTTCGGCTCCTGCTTTTATGGCGTCTCCCTCATTTCTAGGCTGTCCATTAAAGCTTAATGATGCCGGGGGTCGCTCTCGCTCTCCCTGTCTTGTCAGATAAATGCACAGTTAACAGGATAATGAGGAATCCTGATCCTTCGGCAATCTGGGACAGGGCGGCCGTGTGACCCCGCGGGGAGGAAGCAGAGCAGCAGGGGGAGGATGAAGAGGGAGCTGAAGCTAGTGGCTCAGTGAGGATGGTGGACGAGATGTCCAGCTGCCCTGCAGGGTAGAGATGAAAGCGCCAGGGCAGACAGGACCTGAGGTAGAAAGTAGAGATGAGAGGGATGCAGATAACACCCTCATGAAACATTGATGAGAAGAGCATAGGTAAGGAAGAGTAGTGGTGAAGACTGCCAGAGCGATCTGCAGATTCTAGGGATTTGTTTAGTCGGGTAAAAGAGGTCACCTTTTTTGATGTCATCCTGGTTTAAAAAATTTTATAAAATAATAAAACAAACAGCAAAATAATATAATATGCATTTATGAGTGAAGTGGCATAACAAGAGATTTAAAGTATTTTAAGTGTACTTATTCCTTTAGCAATCTACACAAAACACCAACATGTCACTGGAGTTTTAAAAGATATATATATATAAAAAACTACAGCTGAAACCAGCTCCGTGCAAAAGCTCCATCCAACTTTAAATATTTCATATTTTGAAACACTTGAACCAACAAATATTTTATTATGCTTTGGGGGATTTAAAAACACAAAAAAACAAGCTATTTCTGTCAGGTTCTCTCTCTGAATTACTCTTTATTTTCTCTCTCCATCTTCACAGTCTCCCTAGCTTTCCTGTCCCTGCTTAAGGAAAGTAAGCCCACAGCATGATGCTGCTACTATCTTGTGTCACTAATCTATGGAGAAGCTGCCTTTCCAAAAGCCTGTTCCTGAGTCATCTTGTTGGCATGATATCTTAGATTTTTTTTCTTTGTTGGCTTTTCTCTGTTGTTAAAATTGTAGTTTTTTTTTTATTTTTAATCTGTTTTTGGTCATAGTTCTGGTTATCTTACCTTTGTTGGTTCTTCCCATGTGTCTGCATGTAATGCTTTTAATACCTTTTTTTCTTTAGTCTCACTTACCTCTGCCTCATAGCCTTCCTTCCTTCACAGCTGCTGTTTTTTCTGCTGATTAGACACATCAGGTTGCGGTTTCACTAATCAGCCTCCCAGTATTTATAAGCCTTTCAGTTTCTATCAGACCTCATCAGCTTCTTCTGTATTCTAGTTTCGACTGCCAACCATTTTTTCTACCAAGCTGTTGTTTTGGTTGTTTTTCTCGCCATGTATCCTCTGTTGTTGTAATGTTTCTGGACCTTTTGAGAAATAAATACTTAATTCATCGCACCGCTTCCATTGTCCTCTCTGAATTTAGGTTCAACAAACTATTCCAGCAAATATGGAACTGTGGGTGTGATTTGTTCAGAGCTAGTTAAAGACTTAATTGTCAGGCATATACAGTACAGACGAAATAGGTCCAACTTTTATTGGGTTCACTGTTTTGTCAGTAGCATTCTCTATTTCTTTACTGTGTTGCTTTTACGGTTTGTTGCAAACTCAACAGAACTTTACTCAATCCTTTTTTGGCAAATTGCAAACAAACACATCTATGCTTTCTTCAATTGCAATACATTACAGAGTGTGATGTCTTTAGTACACACCAGAGTATTCCAATAAGTGCAGAAATTTTACTCTTCAAACAAAGAATCTCCAGAAATATAATCTAGGAAATCAAAAACAAAATCTTTACTTTGATAGATTTGATAGAAAGTAAATGCCTTTAATTAACGATGGAGGGACAGAAATGCAGAGGTACGAGTACTGTTGGTACTCCCACCTTTTAGAGATGATGCATCTAAAAGGTGTTTTGACTGGAAATTATCCCAAATAACCCACAAGGACTGGATGGTTCTTATAACAGGAACACAGCCTAAATATGGCTGCATACACCAAGGGATGATTGCTGAATAGAAAACTGTTAGAGAACCTATTTAATCAACCAATCAATCAATCAATTTAGTTTTACTCTAACAACATAAATTAATGTACGATGCAATCATTCTATGTACAAGTGGAAATTTCCCATTGCTGTAGAAACAGGATAATCCTGCCTGGTTGACAATCTCAAATAGTAAAGATTAAAATCTAAGATAATTAGAATGATCAAAAACCTGACAGTAACTGCTAAGATTATTAATACCTAGCTACCAGACATAAATAAACTTAAAAAAAAACATAGAAACAGAAAACAAGTTTATAAACTTTGACTTAAGATCAGTGAATTTAATGCAAGAAATAAAATGCTATTTTAAACTGTAGCTACAATAAACTCCTTTTACTATTTTAGCTGTTTTTAAAGGTGGATTAGATCCAGATTATCTCTGAATCCCATCAAAGGCAAGTTTGAAGACATTCTATGTTTTATAAAGTGTGCATAGTTCCTCACAGCCGTTACCTTCGGTCCATATAAGGTCTTGACTCAACCTGTTTATGAATCCTCTCTGCTGGTCATTATAATTTTTGAACCAAGATTTGCTCGCACCTGTTTTCTGGAACCTGTTTAGAGAGGCTGAGGTATTTGCATTCCTTATTCTGAAGTGCTTATTTGGTTCAGTTCACATGCAACGCTGTAAACACAAGCTGCTTCAGGTCCTGGGACACTGATACATCGCCTCTGAGGCTGCTGTAAATCCTTTTACAACAAACTCCATAAAGCACTCTGGTGCCTAAATATTTATGGTAGCCTAAGTTTCCCTCGAGGGTTGTTTTCTGTCAAAGTACCAACAGCAGTAAGTCATGTGGAGCGGCTCCAGAAATCTTATCAGGGAGTCATGTTCTGGCCATCTCCAACAGAGGAGGAACACACAGGGAGGAGAGAAGGCCTGAGTGATTCTCCTTCCATCACTTCTCCCCCCCTAGGTCTCCTCTGTTAGTGGATTCAATTGACCCGCCAAACAAACATATCGCTGCGTGACCTCTGCAGAGCAGACAGACAAACAAACAAACTTTCCCATGTCAAAAAACACCAGGTCCACCTCTGCGAGGGACCACAAAACAGTCAATCCAAGATAAACATGCTGGAAATATCAATGGACAGAAGACAACAGCCAATATGTCAGGGTGTACACTGACCAGGCTAGTGGATCTGAGGGAATGGGAGACGTTTCTGCTGTACGTTCCATCAGTGTGTAGGTGGGAGACAGCCGGGGAGTAAACAGAGCTGTGCTTACTGGGAATCTCATAAGTTGAACTGTGTAATCCTGGCATTGCTGTGGGCTTCTGAAAGCCGTGGCTCCTTGAAACAAGTGTCTCTAAAAAAGGCAGGCTTGATGAGTCCTCAAGCACCCTCCCAATGCTGTGATTACTGACGTTTACCCTCTTTAATATGTGTAATTCCCATTTTCTCTGATTCACGAGTAAGGGCCCTCAGGGGGACCTCGCTAAGTGGCAGTCTGCCAAAGCTCTCTGGCTGAAAAGGCTCTAAGTCATTTTTCCCTCAGCAGTTAGAAACAACGTGACAGTTTCAGGTTGTCTCATCTGCCTTTATTGCTGTTATCTGCATCTCCAAGCACTGATGATAGCTTTACTATGCTATGTTTTTTGTTATGTTCTTCCCATGCAGGTGTGATGCATATTTGCTTCATGACTCAGTTCCTATAAAAAAGGATTGAATGGCTGGCAACATGATACTTTACCTCAACAGGCTCCACATAAGTCACAAATTGCTCCTTTCTTTAAACGCCCAGTAGAGCCCTTATAATGATTGTGTGTTAAAACAGCAAGAATAATACCAACCACAAAACTCAATGCAACATGTTTTTTTTTCATCTATTTTCCAATACAGACATTTTTAAAGACTTTAAGTCATAAACATAACAACAGTTTAATGCTGTTGCAACCACTTTAATGTAAATGCCTCTATAAAGTATTACAGCTGTTGAAAAATATACCAAAATAAACCCCTTGAAATATTAGAAACCTCTGAGCCTGGTGTGACTATTTAGGTTAGAAAACTATTTCTGAGAATGAAAATAATTTGAAATGGGCTTTGTTTGTACAATACGTATGGATACACAGCATATTATTTATTGTCAGACTAATTCAATTTGTTGTAGAATTGAGAGACATGCTCTTAAGGCTTGGTGGAGGTTTTTGAGGACCCAAATGCAGAGATGAGTAGGCAGAGATAAGTTTAGCTGATTTAATAAAGATCCAGAGGCAAACCAGGCAAAAATACAAAACACTGAAAACCAAAAAAATAAAAAATTTGAAAATCTCAGGGCAAAAAAAAAATGGGAGCAACAAGATGAGGAAGCATTAAAAAAAAGAAACCACCAGTGAGGAACACCAGAGGTGGTGTATATATGGGGAACAGAACAAAGGATGGGCTAATGAGCCAATATGGAGCAGGTGTGGATAGAACTAACTAGAAGGGAGCCAAAGGGAAATGAAACAAGCACAGGGGGGCAGCAGAGAGTAACTCAAGAACACAACACTGCTAGAAAACATCTAAACAGACACAGAATGACAAAGAAACTAAAAGAAAATACCAAAGCAGAGGGCAGAACCCTGACACTTGCAACTGGCAAAGCATCACCAGACCCCTGGGTCAGATACTGGGTCTCTAAGCAACTACATTCAGTCAATATTTCTTCTAAACTTCTCCCACCAGCTGGACAATTATTGTTTAAAGCTGCTATATGAGCTCATATATAATGACATTAGTTCA
The DNA here is from genome assembly GCF_000732505.1 of Cyprinodon variegatus. NCBI lineage: Eukaryota > Metazoa > Chordata > Actinopteri > Cyprinodontiformes > Cyprinodontidae > Cyprinodon > Cyprinodon variegatus. Next base: position 259,196 of record NW_015151465.1, on the reverse strand, counting down.
ATATATCATATACATAGACAGTGTGGTTTGGTGTGTTCTTAGTTGTTTTTAAGTTTTAATATGAATCCTTTCCTTTTTCATTAGACAGTTAAGGTCAGTCAAAAATCCATCTTGTTTTTTAAATCTGGTTTCTTGCACATATTTTTCCATAAATAGCTTGTTTTCAATTTATTGTCAGCTTCAGTTAGACAATTTACGCTGATCAGTCAACACATTTTTTGAGTTCCTCCATCATCATGGCAGGAGGCACTCCACATCACTATCAAAAGTGAGAATTTTAGAGGCTGTGGTTGCATTTAATTTCTAGTTAGAGTATTCTTTTCATCTCTTGGTTACAGAATGCGCTACGGGGCCAAACACAGAAGCCTCACTGTTGGAGAACAGCTACATGATGACAGACCCACCAAGAATGCTCGCCTGACCGCCATATGTAATATAGCACCGGAGTTCCCTTATTAAGGACTGAAATAATTTCCACCAAAGTGGTTGGTGGTGCTGACAGCTCAGATTAATGCTCTCTGTAAAACAGCCAGAATAACAACTGCTTCTGCACGCATCGTGAAAACCAGTAAGTTTGGCTGAGGGAAGCCTGCCAGCTCTACAAATTCATGCATATTTGGGTCTGTGAACATCTGCCAGCACAAATAATTTATGCTGTTCTCTCTGCTAAGGGGCAATGAATCCCCTCTGAAAAGTTTTCCCCAACTTCTACAGTAAGCCTCCCTCCTCCTTCTCCTCCTTTCCTCAGTGTGAAGTGGTGCAGACACATGCTCCAACCACACACTGGGCTGAAAGAAGAGCGTCCCGATGCGTGTGGGAAAGTACCACGCATCACTTCAGTTGACCGAGGGCCAACTGTTTCCTGTCTCGTTTTTTGGCCCTCGGGGTCAAAGGGCAAAGCCAAGGCCGCATCCAGAACAACCTCTGTGCTGAAGTGTGAACAGAGTGTTTCTTTGGGTCCAGGCCTCGCTGCAGGGAGACGCGTTCCACAGGAACAATAAATATCTCATGATATCACAGAGGTGGTTCAAAACATTTGAGCTCACTCGTTCTACGGCTCTTCCAACAGCTTTGTTGTTGTGTTCCAACACAACCATATCAGGTGATCAAACATCCAGTGGGAGATCTTTTAATATTCAGAATGCCACCACCACCAACAGATGGCGTATTAATCATTAATCAAGTCTCTGCCAGTTGTGTTTGATGTGCTGCATAAAGATTCTGGGCTAATTTTTTTGCTCTGCCGTGTGCAGCACGATGATGATAGACTATTTATGAGCTGTGAGGAAACCTAACATTTTCCTCTAAAATCATAATCATACACCCACAGTCAGCTCAACATGAGGCCAGCTCATACTGCATTATATCAGGCTGCAAATTAGACACCAACTGTTTAAACATTTGTGTCATTCTACCTCCTAACAACTATTTATAAGTTAGAAAAAATACCTGAAAGCAAAGAGAAAGCTGTAATTTGGGAAATGATCAGTTTGCAGTTTGATTTTTACAGTAAAAGTGTGTTGAGAGGACACTCTTAACAAACGCATGTGTCAGATACTTCCCTGACCTTTCTTGTTCCTCCTCTTGTCTTCAGCCTCTCCTCCCGGTCCAATCCTGTCTCGGCCTCGCCTTCGGCCGCCTGGCAGGAGGTCAGCATCAGCCCAGTCCAATGCAGCTCCTGAAGGGAGCAGCTGTCAACAAGCAGCATGGATAGTTGGAGCACCGAGAGCAACGCTGTGGCAGGTCGAGGTCAGATGGAATCAGTCAGCCCGGAACTGACCGACGGCGCGGTTGGAGGAGAAACTGTCAAGGTTCAGGCACCCTAATGAGATACCAGCATTACATGCGTGGAAATCTGAACTATATGCCCCAGCATGGCTGTTTCTGGAAAAGCGTTTTCTCATAAATACAAATTCTGACTCTTTAATGAAGTGGCATCACTTCTAGAAAGAATGTTTTTGTTATCTTCATCATTAGTTACATTGATAAAACCATGATAAAAAGAGAGCACCAATCAGAGGACACTGAAATCAAATATCAATGGCAAACATAGGTAATAAAATGATTGCGTCAACTAAATGATAATTAGATTTGAAAATTAAAATAGGTCAAACGATATTTAGAATTTTTCATTTTTGAGATATAAACATCTTGGGATGTTTAAAAGTAACCCTGTTGTAACCCAACATGTTGTCTAGAATTAAGCTGTTTTAAGTATGATGAAGAGGTAAAGTTTACAAATTGATATGGCAGCAAAGTCAGTTCAGATGAACAACTTCTACCACCGTGCTTCACGTCTGTTATAATCTAATCCCTTAAAACTGAACAGATTCTTTAAAACAGCTTGAAATAAAACAACAACAAAAAAAATTCTACTTGCGAAGAACTTTAAATAATTGTTAATAATTGGCCACCTTGGATTGAGATATGTAAAATCTAGACTAAGTATTCTGCATTTATTAGACTTTAAAAAAAAACAACCTTTATTGGTTGATTCTTTTCTGAAAAAGATAAAACTGCATGTTTTTTTTTTTTTTTTTTTTTATACAATTCTGAAGTAGTAAATTTCCGGCTCACATTAATCACATTCATTAATGTGTACAGCTACTGCAACAAAATGGAAATTATTTCAAGTCCAAAAAGACAAAAACATACAGTTTTTAGGAGCAGACTGAATCAAATGTTTATTTATATCTTGTAAAGATCTTATTTGAAGTCTTTGGCAATGATGGCTATATCTCCTAAATCTGTGCTGACGGTCGCTTCCAGAATGAGGAATTTCTCCTGACCTCAAAAGGTCACGGAGCTGCCCTCAATGCTCAAACTGTTCATGTCACTTTGTGTAATGCATTTATTCTACACTATGGTTATAAAGCTATGAACATGGGGGTTTGAATCAACAGTCCAGCTACCTCTGGATGTGGTGGAAAGGAGTTCATTGGACACCAGAGACACCTAGCTGTTATCACTATTATATATCATTTTCGTTATATCCTAGTAATGTTTAATTTCCTTAAAGTTATGGTTCTAAGTAACTGAAGGGGCAATATCCCTTTAGGGATAATTAATTCACTACCAGTGTGCTGTAAGTAGTAATAATAATATTCTGGCTCTCATTTTATTTTTTTGTTAGTCTTTTATTCACAAATGTTTGAGCTCACATCACCATTGATTTGGTTCTCATGTTTTATATCCTACAGACTTTTAGTCCCTATAGTTGATCCATAGAGAGCTTTTTTGTCATTTCACCAGAGGTGTTTCTTTATCTCTAACTTCTTACTGTTATCAACATTCTATAGTAGAAAATACAGCAGAGGATGTTAGAAAACAAGGTTGTAATACAGAAACTAGTGCAGATATATGGAAAGCCCAGAATGCCACATTTGAATAAATAAATGAAGCGTAAAAAGTTGATTACTTCATGTTGCTCAGCCTGCTTACATCAGTCATCTAGTTAAGATAATTGGTCTGAAATAGACTTGCAGTGAAGTCAATGAGTCATATATTTAAAGCGCATTTGATTAGTTTTCTCAAAAACAAAGACATCTGTTCTCCATCTTCAGCAGTTGCTAATCATGTGACTTCCCCTTTTTAAACAGGCAGGGCTCCAAAGTCTCTGCAAAACTTACTTATCTGGTTTGGAAAGTAATAGAAAGACTGGAAGGGAATTTATTCATGCTCCAAACTCTTTTTTTTTTTTGTTTTTGTGCAATGCAAAACATTAAAAACTAAATAGCTAACAGATTTAACTTTTAGTTAAAAAAAAAAATAACATAAATAAAGCAACACAGTAATAACATTGAATTATTTTTCTGATTTAAATACTATTTTGGGTGGTTTATTTATTTCTCTTCTCATTTCAGCTATTTTGGTTATATGTTATATCAAATTGTTCTTCTAAAATTTTACCCGTTTAGCTAATCCAATAGAAGACTGTGGTCTCTTTCATAAACTGGATCCGTTTTCATTTAATAAATAATTTATCAGCCAACTCTGCCATCTGCAGGATTAAGAAGGGAAGCGCATCAGTTTTCAATCTGAGAAAAACATGATGCATTTGTTGGTTTTATTTCCAAAAATATAGTTAAAAAAAACAGTCTCTCTCTCTCTGAAACAGTATATATATATATATATATATATATATATATATATATATATATATATATATATATACTGTTTAATATATCTATACATATACATATATGTATCAGTGTTTTTTTAACACATAAAGGGAAGAGAAAACAGCTTCTAGGACTCTTTCTACAGATGTCTGCCTATCGTATGGGTCATTCTATTTTAATCGATGCTTTCACCCTGCATTTATCATACAGGTGGAAGTGCTGAAAAATGGGTCCATCAGAAAATCCAAATTAAAATGGAAACACATTTTTGGTGAAGAGGTTTATTCGTGCTCAGACACTCAGGACTGGATCAAAGCAGTGCAGAGACTCGGGGGGAGCAGCAGATGAAAGAGGTACACATTAAGCTGTTTACAGTGGTGACATGAAAAGGTGTTTTAGCTCTACCCTCTCTCTAATGAGGGACAGACGGAGGGTTATCTTTTTAGATATTCAGCTACAAGTTCACAGTGTTTTACATCTCTGCTTGACATCAAAAGAAAGCTCCATTTTTCTTTTGCCAAGGTGATGTGAGGAAAAAGTGAAGTCCCTGCAGATTAAATTAGCATTTATCTATTTCACTGGAGGGCTCATTTGCACTTGGACACTAACTAGATGAGGTGAAGCTAAGCATCTCTACAATTTTGCAGGATTACTTTGACTGAAAATGGAATGGCAGGAACTGAAGAACCCGTTCACTTGTAAAGTAGTAACATGTTTTGACAGAAACAGCATGTTTGTATGTGTGACATCTCAGCATTTATAGAGATCTGTTTCAGAGAAAGGATCAAATGTGCATTATGCAAAGTTTGTTACTTTAACAGAAGAGGTAAATCTCAATATTTGGTTGGCAAGAAAAAACGATATTTATACAAAACACCATCAAACTGTCAGTTTAGTGTAAACATTGACATATTCCCCATTTTAGCAAAGTAATTTATTATCTAAGCCTAACAGTTTACAGCTCCAGTAAGAGGTTTATGTTTATCCAACATGGAAATTATTGCTGTATTCATTTTGGGATTTGAATGTCTTTAAACGGTGCAGTTCCATGGAACAATAATCGTAGAAGATCCCTTTTTGGCGATTCTTAGGAAATGTAAAAATGTTGCTCAAGGGTGAATAGCTAGGAATTTCTCTGGATATTTATTTTAGCTCAAATATATGACTGTTGTACTTTATTATTAAGAATATATATATATATATACATACCAACTAGAAGTAGAAATAAAAAATAAAACACACTAGAACTCTAAGGTAAAAGGCTAAAATGTTTAATGGGGGTTGATTTCCCTTTTAAAACAATCTTAAACCTCTTTGATACTGTCTTTCTTTATTATTAATAGATAGATTATTACTGGAATAAGTTCATGGTAATCTGATAAAGGAGAAAATAAATATAAAATGTACAGATGTTGGGATTGTTTTGAATCCTTTTAGGAACCTCTGATGGAACCAGTGGAATATCTGTAACATATTTTTAAATCGCTATAAGTGATTTTATGAAGAATCACCTAGACTAAAGTAAATTTTTGTCATTTATTGTCTATGGCTGTAACACTTTTGTTTACTCGTCTTACACTGTAACAAGTCTTACACTGTAAAGAGTTGGTAAGGTAGTAAAGTCATTGAGTAGGTAGAAGTCAAAGGATATTACTGAGCTACATGAAAATGTTTAGATGTTCATAGCTAAATTGTTCCAAAATAGAAACAAGGTGATCTACGAAATAACCGCTATAAAAGTCACAATGAATCAAGTATCTCTATCTGATAAAAAAAAGATGGAACTATGTAACTGTGTTTTTGTTTGTTTTTTAACCTGATTTTGACATAATCTGCAGACACAGAAGAATCATAATGGGCGTTTCTTAATAATTTTATTATACTTAGGAGATATTCTGATCATTTCTGACAATACAGTAACAAAAAAAGTGTAACTTTCAATACGTTTAGCACAAAAGGTAAGGATGTGTTTGGTCGATTGTTTCTATCTCGTAATGCTTCTCAGTAATAACTTTCACTTTCACAAAAAAAAAAATCTGCAGTTGAACCACAGATAATTGAAAAAATATATATATTTTAATCCAGACCCTTTTCTATCACTTTCTTTGTCGCTATAAAGTATGCTTAGTGTGAGGGATTGCCTTCGAGTCAATGAGTCGATGCAATCAACTGGTTTTCCTTAGAAAGAAAACTTTGAATCAATTTCACTGCATGATCTGGTTGAATTGTCTCTGTAAAGTGCCTTAAGATGATATGTGTTGTGATTTGGCGCTATATAAATAAACTGAATTGAACTTTTAAATCAAACTAAGGGAGATATCTTAATCTTCCCAGTACTGTATATTCTCTTCATAAACAAATCTTACTTGAGTGAATGTAACACGCCCTGCAGACAGCTTTACTGTAGATTAGATATATTGTCACAACAAGGTTAATAAACATCATGTGCAAATTAAATAAATAAGGCCTCAACATGTTCTAAAGTCTCCATAGTTTCTTTATGCTTAGCCAAGTTGAGATCTTAAGCATGAAACCACTACTACGCCACTGTGAAAACAGATGGATCAAATAGTCCTTGTCCTTTATTTGGACTTCTTACTGTTATTGGAAAAAAAATATGAGTTAGAATTACCAAATCTGGCCTCCTTTCAGGAAAACAAATGGGCTCAGATGTGATTTTCCATTTTACAGGCTGTTTATGTCTTGCAAATTCCTTCTACAGAGGGGCGGCATGGCAGCTTTCAAGTTTTAAAGGCCCACAGTGACCGCAGCCCTTTGTGGCTGAGGCACTTTTCCAGTACTAATGACATACAGTCACACAAGACTCTGGCAGTGGTGTACAACCAAGACTGCCTGCCTGTTGTGTAATTAGTCTACCACTAAGTCCCAGTCTGGGGAAACATTCACAACCACATTAAACACAGATTGAGCTTTGAGCAGATGGATACGCTCCGGAGGAGTCATATCTAACACAAATGGCTTTCATCAGTAAGATAAACTGATAACACTCCATGTCTAATAAGATCAAGATGTTTGGGGTCCATGCAAGATTTTTTTTTCTTTCCAAGTTTGCGGCCTGGGTGGTTTAACAGTCTTTTTTTATTGGCATAACATATTTCAAACAATATAATCTTTCTTTAGAGACACTGTATCCGTGCTCCTGTAAAAACACTAAAAAAGCAAACAAAAAAACCCACCACAATCTGAAAAACACCAACAAAGGAGGATATGATGCTATTCTAGCATGTAAATCATACCATCTAGTGGTTATAGTAAGAACTGACAAGGAAATAAATTAATACAGGCGTTTTATTTAAATTAATCGCATCTCTTTTTTAAAAGAGAAAACAACCGACTGGGAAAAATCATTTACCGCAGCAATAAACTGTAAAACATTAATCTCTAGAGTCTGTGATCCGCTCAGTTTAAAATTTAGAGCTTCAGAAAAGTAGAACCTGGTGAAAAGGTCAAATGCTTAAACACTTTGTTTAATACCTGCATTATCTAATTAAATGTAATGGATTCTTGAGTGTCTTGAGTGTATTCAGTCTGGGTTGGCAGACTGTACATTCATGGAGGATTGCTGACTCAACGTCAGTCTTTATACCCTAAATAAGGTTTAATCCATAGAGTTTTATTGCTAAAGATGTTAGTTGTTCATAGCGATGCATATAAGTATATTAATAGAAGGTTGAGTGGAAGGGAAAAGTGTGATAGGAAGGAAAACGTGCACCTTAAACAGGGATTCCAAAACCTTGAGAAGAGTGTCTGTCAGTGTTTACTGTGCCTGAATTTGGTTTCTGGAGCAGATTAGGACAGATTAAACCCAGTCCAAGACCCTGAAGCCCCACAGTAGAACGGGTTATTTGGACCTCGGAGCGCTTCACTAGCCGTGTGAATGCATTCCTGTCTCAGCATATCGAAAGCAGCATATCAAAATAGTTTGAAAATGTTTGGCTAGATGGAGAAATGAGGTTCAGATGCAGAGTTGCATTAGAACACCAAAGAATAACATAAGACAGGCTTTCTTCTAGTGCTTTTTTTCTTCTCAATCACTGCTATACTGGAGATATACCGCCCTCAATATAATTAAATAATTGTCCTATCTAAAAATTGCTGTAACAGCGAACCCACCCAACTGAGGGTGTGAATTTCTTTACTTCACTTCCTAAACCAGACCTGCAGAATGGATAAACCAAGGAATGGAGATATATTTCATGGAAGGCTTGTCCCACATGCTTTAGAGTGCTGCTAATGAATGTAGCCAGGATGTTTGCATTCTGATTAGGAGATATTTTTAAGAAGGAGAATGAGTTTTGGATATTTAAGTTTGTTTCTGAATATGTATTAAGAACAGACAGCTAGGAGGGGGGAAAAAGAGATAAATGCATCCATCACACTTGAACAGGCCTTTGAAGTGTTGTTTTGTGTAAGCAATGCTTTCAATGTCTCAGGATGACAGCACTAAAATGATCTCTCAGTTAACATGACAGCCCAAACACAAGAGGGAGAATGTTGAGTGAAGGATTAACTGCTGCAGTAAAATGAGAGAAACACTGGGCAGGTATACGTCTGCCAGAGAGGAGGTCCCTGTGCATCAGTCTTTCATATAGTTTTTAGCAGTCAGAGTGCTATGAGGTGAGAACTCTCTCCAGTAAAAACACATCTGGTCCTGGTTAAATGCTGCGGAAACTTGGATTAAACACATTCTTCTTCTTCGAAAAAGATTGTTCTTGCCATAACAAATGCATGTGTCTGACAGATGATACCACAAATCAGCCTTGGGCTAATATTTGGTTTCTCTTTTCATAGCATTAAGTCACAACAGTGGAAAAGGAGCCTGTTAAGAGGCAAAAAGGGGGAACGACTTGCTTTCAATAAGATATATTCAGAAAAAGGTAATCTTGAAGAAAACAACACTATTTTTATCATGATCTATTCGGCAGTTCAGAGAATTTCTAGTGAAGGATAAGACAGATATGTTTATGGCTCTTAGAAATTTGACCTGTAAAATATGGCATGTCAGTTTTTCTTTTTTACTTAATCAATTTATTGTTTCATAATTATACTCGTCACTGATGTGTTGAGTATAATTAGAATTATATACAAAAACTCAACTGACATAAAAAAGAGCTCATTAAAAACGTCTGTAGTTGGCTAGAAAGTAAAAGAAATTTCTAACAATCATAACAGCAGCAAAGTACACCATCCTTTAAGTGGGTACAAGGATAGTGGGCAGAGATGGTGACACTTAATAAAGGGAAATACTGGAAGAAACCGCTTAACAGCTGCTGTAAAAGAAATTAAAAATGAGACCAAGAAAAAAGTGATTAAATTAAAACAGCTAGTGTCGTGGTCCTAGGGCAAAGTTTGCAAATATCTTTTCCGTCTGTGCACAGAATCTGACTCAGACTGAGATTTTTTTTTATTATTAAGAAATTACCACCTTGCAGTATTTATTAAAAAGCTAACATAGATGTATTTCCCTCCCTTTACAAATCTGCACTTTTTGTTACATAAAATCCCTAATAAGTAACACCATCTCAGTTATGTAACATGTATATCTTATTGTTGGGTTTATTCAATGATGATTTAAAAAATGTGTGCTTATGAAACATTTGTGCAAGGGGATACTCCACCCGTCTCACGATCCAGTCAGGAGAACATCCTGCCTTGTCATTCTGTCTTCATTAACTGATCAATTGTTCTGTCAGAACACATACTGTTTTGTAACCACGTGTCATGTGCTGTTAATAAAAGACGGCTGCAGGATTCGGAGAAGGGAAGCTTGAAGTTGGGTTGGGCTTTTCCTTCCACTCCTGCAGAAGCTGCTTGAATCTCTTTCCTGTGCAGACTCAATTTCTATTTATTTGCAAATCTACATTTACTGAATCCAACACTTATTAAATCGTTATCCATTAGAAAATGATTTTTCTGGTAACAAATCCTTTACTAAACTAAACTGATGCAGGATTCAGTCTTTAATGTCAAATAAACAGTTGAAGTATAGATTTTTGACAACTCAGGTAGGCTTGTTTTTAACCAAAGCCTTAAAACTATTTTTTTTTATCCTCAGAAAATGTAAAGTATTGCTAACAGTATTTATATGTCATTGAGGGAGTGAACTTAATGTTTCAAACAAAATATTCAATTCAAAAATACTTTATTCATCCCAAAAGAAAATCAAAAGTCGCACTGATTTTTTTAAACAGGTGTTGTAGATGTTAATTGTAGGCAGGAAGGATCCTCTGGGGAAGCCTCTGACTGAAGACACTCTGCTGTTGTTAAACAGTCTGATGAGGAGGACGCTCACTGTTGTCCATAATGTTCTTCACTTTATGAAGAATTCTTTGTGAAAAAAATCTCCAGAGGTTCTAGAGGAGTTCCTAGAACAGAGCTGGCCTTCTTAATTAGCTTGTTGAGCTTTTTTAAGTCTTTAGCTGTAATACTGTTACAAGAAACATTTGGGATAATGACCATTTAAGACAGTCCAGCAGGTAAAGAATTGGATTTTATTAGAAAGGACCATTCGCAGGACATTTGTAACTGGTGTCTGTTTAACAGGAGAAAAGAAAGTTAATAATAGTAATGTCCAAATTTAACAGATGATGGTTTCCAGTAAACTAAAGAATAAAGAAAATGTAGAAGTGGTGATCAAAAGCAAAACAATACAGGGAAAACAATGTGTTCTCAGCAGCTTCCCTTACAAGAGAAAAATAAAAAAATACACTTCATTCACACATCTCTCCACAACTCCTCTGAAATAACCAAAAATACTTTTACAAAATCTGTTCCTCAAATGTGGAAATAACATTCGTTAAACTGAAGAGTCTCCTTTCCAACAATTAGCACAAAGGTTTGAGACTTAGACCGCCTTGCGATGATACTCTGGTGGAGCGACTTCGTAGTCGCTTGCATTGAAGAGTGAGGCAGAGTTCTTTACAAGATACCTGAAAGGAGATACAGGTGTTTTTGCAGCAGTTTCTTGACTTTTAGAGTTGTAGAAAGAGTTATTCATACTTACTTGAGAAAGTCTTGTAGATAACTGAGGAGCAGCGCAAGACTTTTCTCATCCAGGGGAGTGTATGCCAGCATGGCCCCAATTCTTACTGTCCAAAACACAAACACACACAATATCTAAATAGATTTTTGAATAAGGGTTCAAATCAATACCACCAAACACAAACACGTTCATAACTGTGCTAGATTTGTTTTTCGATCAGCATCCTCATCCTGAAGGCTGACACACACACACACAAACACACCGCCAACACTTCATAATTCTTCTCCATCTTTACTGTGCAGCCATGCTCTGAATTCCTGTTTCCAGCCAGTTTTGTTTGAATTTGCTTTTTCCCAACCTCTGCCTTTTTTCTCCACCTCCAAGCACCACACTTCTACCCAAACATCCGGATTTACAGATAACCAGAAGCATTTCTCAGATTGGTTCCACGTCTTTGTTCTAATGGTCATATCTCAAACTTTTTTTTTAATTATAAAATATTTCTCTTAAAAAAAAAAAAAAGGAAAACAAAAATACAAGAGCGACCTGTGATCACATTTAATGATTTTTTTTTTCTTAATTTGTAAAAAATACATATTTAAAAAAACATTAAAAAGAAATTAATTTTAATGCTTTATAATAAGCCCTGGAAATTATGTGTGTCTATTCATAAGACCATTGAACCCAAGGAAAATCTATTTTACCAACTTCACCTCAATGAATTGAGCTTTTTTGGATCAAAAAGTATTTAATACATTTTTTTTTTTTACTAATAATCTGAATCTAAATGTATATCCCCCTTGTTAATCTAAGTCAAGGTGACAATAACGTTAGCTTCAGTTAAAGGGAAGCTAACAGCATCAGTTTTGCTAAATGAATAATAAACCTCTCAAGAGCTTTCTTTCTCTAGGTTCTCAACTAAAATACCTTATTGTAACACCAAGTTGTTTTGGGGGACTGACTCACAAGCCCTGAACTGAAGAAAAAAGATAAAATTACCCCTCAAAAGATTTCAGCTACAGCTGTAGGTTAGTTTTGTAAATGCTGATATTCAGTACGGTTGTTTCTAAAGGAACTTTTTGTGTATAATACCCAAAATGTGTGTCTTTACCAAAGAGTCTGAGTAGGTGAGGAGCACCGTAGATCTGAGACATAGGTGTATCTGGGTGGCTAGCCAGGATGTCTGCGTACTGCGGCCGCTCAAATTTGTAGAGAAGCTGCGTCCCTAGCATGACGTTGAAATATTCCCGAATACCAGCGACCACCTCATTCACAGCAAACTCTCTGTACAATTAGGGAAAGAAATCACACTGGCATAAAACATGAGGCGAAAACATTGCAATTATGGTTCTGGTTATTAAAAAGGTTGTAAGTAAAAAAGATAAAGGGTCTATGTTTACTTGCTGTCAGAGTTTCCTCTTGATTTCTTGTAGTTTCCATAGTCTTCAAGAACAGCATCGACATTTTTTTTGGCTGGAAGGTGAAAAAGCTGAAGAAAAATAAATCTAAACATCAGCTTTACAGATATCTCTAGGTGGATTACATAGGGGCATCCCGACAAGCCTACAAACACAATGAGTAATCCTGACAGGTTACCTGTTTCTGACGTGTAATCAGATCCCAGTCATCTACAAGCCATGGTTTAAGCTCCTCTGGGATCTTTACCTTAACCTCCACTCGGTTTATAAATGTTTCTTCCTACGCAGAGAGAGACGGAGAGAAAAAAATAAATCACTTCATCTGCATTGCTTACATTTATCATTTCATTTTGAGGATCTAAAATCCATCCAAAAAAAAATCCAGGAATTATTTTAGGTTCTGAACATAGTCTACTTCCTCACTGAATCAACTCAATGTGCTTTAAAGAATTCCTGCACCTACGCTCTCAACAGTTGGGTCAACACGTGCTCTTTTCTTCCTTGGAGGATGTGTTGGGTCTCCCCCTGAACTGGTTCCTTCTCCTGCTCCAGGAGCTGCAAAAACAGATCAGCCTCACTAACATGTCGAACACAGGCTTCAGTGAACTTTTTGAACTTAATGGCTTTAGAACATTTAAGAGTAGAGGGACACATATACTCACTCTTCTGTTTGTTCTTTTTGGTTTTCCTGCAAAAACAAACAAACTTAATATGTATATATACACATAATCAATGTTTTTTTATATAAACTTAATTGAACAGGAAGACCAGGTTAAAAACGGTATCAAAGTGCGAACACTCACACATCATTTTTCTGTGATGTAGGAGGGATTTTCTTATTTGGTGCGGCTCCCCTCATTTTTCCTTCTACATAATGGTCTCTAAATTAGGAAAACAACAGTTTGGTTATTTGGGAACAAGCTGTTCTAAAAAAAGGTTAGCCAATTAGATGGTGTTAGGGATGGGAGGTGTACTAATGGACTTACTGATTGGCCTTCTGAAGCTCTTTCTGTTTCTGAAGATTACTGTCCACATACTTCAGTACTCTGCTTTCAGGAACCCATTCGTCCCAGCTGAAAGACAAATCTTATTTAAGAACTCAGGCCAGAGTAGAAGACACACAAATTTACAAGTTTATTATCCAAGCTGAACACTCACTTCTTATTCCAACCACTGTAATGAATGAAGTATTTGATCTGTTTGTCCTTGATATTAATCTTAACACACTGCAAAGAGAAGTACCCATCACTTTAACTACTATATAAAAGATTAAGAGGATGTGTAAAAGGGCAGGCTAAATAAAGGTAACTTACCTTAGCTTCGTAGAGCAATGGCCCATGAAAACACAGCACTCTTTCACCTGCATGGGAAATAAAACAAATAGAAACTAAATTTGTTTTAAATGGAATTGAATTAAAAAATAAAAAAAAATAATTAAAAAAATTTCCATGATTCTATACATTATTTAAAGAAAGAAGTGACAGAAATTATTAGGTCACTCTTTCTGACTTTATAAAATATACTTTCTAAAATGTAACTAAAGCAAAAAAAATAAAACTGAATACAGATAATTGATTCAACTGTTTGTGAATTCAAGTCATATTGCCGAGTTGTGTCTCCTTTTTGTACCCACATGTTGCCAACTATTCTAAACACACTTAGATTTTGAATCAATTGTGATTTAAAATATTTTTCTTTGTAGCAAAGTATTTTTATGAATAACGTAGCCAAGTACAGCTACTGTTTGCTTTTTTGTGTATGCTTGGCTTAGTTGACTTGTTGGCAGAATATTAACCGCTGATTATGCTAAAAAAAAAAAAAACTGAACAGTTTGCAAATAATCCATAATTTCTTAACAGTCGACCAGTGGTTTTCAGTCCTGCAGCTCAAACAACCCTGTTCTGCATGTTTTAGGTGTTCCATCTCTGTCACACACCTGACTTATTTGAATGACTGATTAACAGGCTCCTGTAGCCCTTAATGGCTGAGTCAGGTGTGATGCTGCAGAGACAAACATGTAGTAGTATTTGAAGACAAGGGTTATGAATATCTAAAGTAGACTATGAGCAGCTTATACCATTTTATGATATGTATTGATTGCTTAAATTAAAAGAATGTCAAAGTGGGGATGGAAACTTCCTCTTGCTAAACAAAAAGTCATGACCGATTAATACAAAACATTGGTAGAGATTCCAGCTATTCGGGTCAAATTAGCAATTTCTATAAAGGTAAAAATGATACCATCTGTACTATCAGTGAAGAGTAGAGATACTTTTATACATCTGGTCACAAAATAGGGCATCTACACTCAGAACATTAGTCATATAAGAATTATAAAACGTTTCTAACTAATCCGGAAAGAAAACAAATATTGATCCGATATTGCACATTACCAGAGTCCTTAACAAGTACTAAATATTAAAGGCAGGATCCACTTTTACTACATTTGATTTATTTTAACATGTCTATGTATGCTTAGCATAACGTTTTTTTTTTATTTACAATATTGATAAAATGATGAAATACTATATTTCTGCACTGGAAATTAAAATGACAGCACCAGAAGATGGTTAGAGAGAGTAAAATTAGCCAAGAGTGAGCTAACTGTTAGCTTGGTCAAACACTGGTAAGGATGGGCGGTAAAGTCTTACAGCTGCTAACGCTTTGGAAATAAATCGAAACTATCTATAAATTTCAGATAATGCACTTTATATTAGAATGTGGACCCTGGCTAATAATCCAAACCCTTTGTACCAAAGAGGCGAACTAATTAATAAACCTTTTTGTCTTTACCACCACAACAATGACGGCTAGCCGCTTCGCCTCCGACAACTACGATGTTAGGAGATTTAAAATGAACAGAAACACACAAGAAAAAAACAAACAGAGAAAAACCTCCGTACCTTCTTGAAATTTAGGTTTCGGGTCCTGTTTCGGCGCCATTCATGGATTAAGCTATCAAAATTACGGGAAAATCGTCAGGTCCCATTCCAGTCTACCGCGGCGCCGCTATCCAATGACGTCATTCTTCTTCCTGCTGGCCCGCTGTTCCGTGGCGGATGGTAACCTGCATAAGGAACAATACTGCCCCCTTCTGGACTGGAGTGTAAACCAGTAAATTAGAAATCATTTTTCGATTTTAAACCAGTTTCTTTGATTACAAAACTAATAAACAATAATTGATGCTACCTCAGTAAATTTCCATTTTTTTCTTTTTCTCTGTAACTAGCTGCATTTAGTTGAGTAATTTTTTGTTTAGTTTTACTTCACTATACCTCTGAGTTTTACTTGGGTAATATTCTTGTAATAGTATAGCTACTCTTTCTGATTACTCTGACTAACTTGAGCCATGCAAATATTAGGGGAAAATGCAGTAAACAATAGATAATGTAGGTCCTTTCCAAATATATATGCATAAGTTTAACATAATACTTAATATATTATTAGAGTGCCTTGCATTACCATTTATGTCCCAATATTCCTACCAATTCCTGTGTTAATTATTTTATGAGAATGACTTTTGCTTTCCATAATGAATGTTTGTAATTTAAACATTGTTTAGCCTTTTTGTGTTTTTTTTGGTTAAAATGTTGCCATACTTCAAATTATACCCACATGGGCTGACGCTAATCAGAAAAGCTTTTATAGTATTTGTATTATGCATATGTTTATGTAATAAACCAGTAAAAACATATAACATTATACTCCCACCACCATGCTTGGCAATTAAAATGAGACACTACATTTAAATAAGCCCCAAGTATCTGACATTGGAAATATTAATTCCAATCTTTAATATGATTACATTTAGTCAGTGAAAGTCAGTTGCCTCCTACCATCAGAGATTAATTAGTGCCGTTTAGTGGAAGTTCTAATAGAGCTGTGTGATCTGGTCACATTAGAATAAGGCTAGACAAACCAGATGGGTGTAGCTTGAAAAAAAAAATATATAAATACATGGAAAAGTACTTTTATGAATAACGAAGGAATATCCAATGATGTAGGCTATTTCCCCTCCTAAGGAGCTTGAAATAAATGAAATTTAAAATATCATGAAGTTTAAGTTAAAATCTGGGGTATGATTGAGTCTTTCAATGAAAACTAAGGACAAAAACAATGAGTACCAAACACCAAATCAACTCCTTTGCATTAGACGCCTTCGTATTTAGACTTGAATGCTTTAAAAAGGGGGAAAACGCATTTAAAGGGAGCTGGAGTGCAGAAACCATTCACAATCCAGAAACCTGAAGACTCAAGAGACTTTGTAAAGAGGACGACTATAGTAGAAGACTAGGTGTTACACTGATTACAATAAAACATGGATTTATTGTAAGGCTTGTTACACATCTTCACCAGAGTAGCCGTTGCATGAGTCCCACACTAAAAAAAAAACAGAGGTTGCAGACAGTAAGGTTCCTGTATTTAAAATATGTAGGTTACTGAATTTTAATATTCTTTCTAATAAGAAGTTAGAGACTTTTCCAATACCTTTTTCCAACATCTATTCAAAATACGGATTATAATAAGCATGATCAGGGTTACCTAATTGTTTTACTTTTGTGATTTTGTGAACACTTAAATAATAGTAAAATGCTCTTTAAATGAGGAATGCCCTTCAGGGCTGAATCAGGGTTCCTCTCAGAACAAACGAGCCTGTAAAAAACAGTTTCTCCCATTACCATTTACAAATCAGCACAACAGACCTTCTCTCCTTCCAAAATGATCAAGCGTCTATTGAGTTATTGACATCATCTTATAGCAAAATGGACAGAAACTAAAAATGTTACAAAGCATGTCAAGCAACAGTGATATTTTTAAATAGCAATAATTATATAATTACAAAAGAAATATCACATACAATGACAGCAATGCATAATCACAAATCAATCCAATGCCGAAAATATATATGATAATAAATAATCCTAATCATAAAGACAAGTCAAGGAAAAGCGAAAATCAAATCAATTAAAAAGGAGGCATTCATGATCTTGAGGTTGTTTTACCTCTGGGCCAAAATGCATGTTGTGATTCACAAAGCCTAAGATCTAACAGTAATTTTGAAGGCTGTTGCAATTACATTACGAACCAAATGATAAAAAAGTCTCCAGGGGGTCTAGCATAGCACTCAAATAGGTGAGCTTTTAGATAACCAGCAGACAGAGAAGCTGAAGACTAACTGGGAACTTTAATGTGCAACTGCTCCACATAGACTTAATGCACAAAGACAAAAGAAACTAGTGCTATAATAAAACATCCACATAATGAAATGTAATCATCTTACTTAACCTCAAAAATTATAAACATCTATAGCCTTTCAAACTGACCAGAAACTAGCCATGTCTAGTATATGTGGAGCAGTAATTTGTCAGCGGGTCACTCTGTCTAGTTTTCTATGTTTGTTTTATTGTTTGTTTTATTTTTTTAGGATTACACAAAATAAACAGCAATACATTAAAGAAAAATGCTAACTTTTGCAAGTCTTTTGATATATATACTTATATCTACCATATATAAAGGTCCAATCGTGGGTGCTTGCTGGACCAGTGCCCTTCATTCACATGCTGAAACAGCCTGATCAAACTGACTTCCTCCCAATTGTGTGTTTATTGCGTAGAGATTGAGCAATAAAACATTATTCACTGTTCTTTGATTCGACTAAGGTAAGCGAGAAGGAAAAGAGCGCAGTAAGGACAACACGAGGGTCGCGCGCAGACTCCTGTATTTCTAGTGGCAACAGTTCCAAGAGGCATAGGAATGCTTCTTTAAAAAAATAAACAAATAGCACACACCTAATATAACTTACATCATAAATAATTATTTAAAAATAACAACCACAGCATGAATGGGTTAGAGTAAATAAATTTACAAAGATGGCAAAAAGAAAATGGCCAGATCTTTCTGCTGTCTAAACATTGTGAAAACGACGACACCATTTAGAACATAAAGTGCTACACATTTTCCCGTGTTGCTGAGGCCCACTTTTCATCAACAACAAGCCTGTTTTCTTTATATTCTAAACATGTCCCGATGCGGGGGGGTTGACTGCCTGGGGACTGTGCATCTTTGCTGAAATAATGCCGTTGACATAAAATATTGAAACAAACTGTAAAAACCAGGTACAAAAGCTACAATATAATCAAAAGACCACATGAAGAGGTGTGGAAAAAGTCTTCAGTCTCACACAAAAATATCAACGGAAGTAACGCACTGGACAAGAAGCGTCCCAAGTTTATATACATATGATAAGTAAAATTGAAAATAGATTTTTCCTCTCTGTACATAGCACTTTATTCTATCGTCTTCCACTTGTATTTACAAAGAACTCCTGTCCGAGGTCTCCCCTGTTCTTCAGTTCAGTGTGAATCTAGTCAAGAGAGATAACGTCAGATAAGGAGCCGTAAATGGCCGCCGCCGCCGCTGCTTCCATAGAAGACCTTGACAATCCTGAAAGGCTGTGGCTGTCTCTCTCCTTTTCACGTTCCCGTAGACTGCTAGAAGACACCAAACTGCTGGTGCTGCCGCTATTGCTGCCCCCGTTGGTGGTTGCCAGCGTGCTGCCCCCCGGGGTGGCTGACTGCTCTCGTAGCATCTGGGGGGAGCTGTAGGGCAGGAAGCGGTTGAGGAGCAGGTCGTGGTCTTCCGGGGCAGAGGCCGATGCAGCCGCTGCAGCAGCCATCACCATATTGTAATGCTTATGGGATACAGAGGAAATATTGTTTGTCAACAGAGGGATGCACAGAGCAGAATCCTCTCCTCCAAGTTTTCAATGTTAGCCAAACTGTCCGTTTCTTACACATGCATTGCCATTTCATTGCTTAATCCTTGTATTACATGCAAGGTCATTTTCTTATTATTTTGGACCCCCTCTAATACAAAGGTATCTATTCCACTCCTGGAGAGCTACTTTCTTGCATCTTTTAGATGCATCCCTTCTCCAAACCATCTGAATCAATCAGCTGAACGCAGTCATGAATATCCAGTCACCTGGCTACCCAGATGCTTGGTTAGGAGCCATTCATTTGGTTCAGATGTATTGGAGAAGGGAGTCTAAATGCTGCCAGACAATAATATTGAAGCAGTGGAGTTGGACACACCAGCCAGATTATAATGTCAAACAAAAAACATGAGTCCTATTGGCAAGTATGAAACAACAAACACTACAAAAGGTTAAAAAACACCACCCGATAAAAATAAACATAGGAGAAAAACTCAAGTAAAATGAATAAATACTATACCTGATTGTCACCTTGAAGGAAGGAGAAAAAATTCAGATCTGTAAAAGGAAGAAAACTTTAACTTTTTAATAATAATCTGGTTTAGAAAGCAGCTCATTATTATTTTTTGCTTTTGATTAAAATAAATATTTGAAAGCTTTAGGCCTGAAAACACTGGACAAGATTTAGCTTTGAATGTGATGGAAAATCAGATCGTATGAGGCTGTGACACTTAAAGCACAATGAAAACCAATGGGGCTGGTCAGACCACACACGATCCTATGCAACTGTGCGACTGAGATAGAACCCTGGGCTATTTTGGTAGAACCTATGCAGCAATTTGGCTGTAATGTCTTGAGTCAGACAGGAAGAAAAAAAGAAAGACACAGTGGCAAAGTGAAACACATCTGGTTTGGGGAAAATATAAAGTAAAATGGCTGAATTGCAAGTTAAAGCAGCCAGAGGAAACACACAGTGTATAATGCAAACAGGATAAAAATGGACATCAATGAACAGCTTACTTTAACCATGACAGGAGCTCAGTGGGAACAGAGAGACAATAAAATAGCAATCCTCTTTGAGCTTAAAAAATAACAAGTAGGGAAATGCACATCTTATCTGACTCAACCCTTTACAAAATTGAAAAACAAAACAGCAAGCTTAACTAACAGCTCTCTGAGAATCACCTGTAACTTAAAAAAACTATATTGTTATTTCGTACACACAGGGTGTATAATACACAAAAATTCATCTGGTAAAGCTCTCAATACATGTTCATTTCTATTTAAATGGCCTCAGCCAGTTATAAACCATTTGACTCTCTGGTCTGTGTTTTCTTTTCCTTTAAAATAGTTTTCATCTGATTTTGTAAATGTTTACATCCTTTCCCTGTTCTATTTAAGTGCAGTTTTGTCATGAAGTGGGGACTGCTTTGTATTTTGATTGAATGCTCTGCAGCTCTGATTTCCTTACATTAAAAAAAAAAGCCTCTTCAAAATATTTCTTTACTTTTTTATTCTTTATTCTATATTTCTTTACCTGGCAGATCACTTGTGTGATAATAGTGGCGGTAGTCCTGAATGAGGGGGGGTGGGGGAGGAATGTAGCTGCTCTCCACAGGGGGCATGCTGGGAGCTCTGGCCACAGGTGAAGCTTGGCTGTGCAGGTTCAACACTCTAATCAGAAACAAAGCCAGAGGATCAATTACATACAGGTTTAACACACGAGAGGATCATTTCAGTAAATAACAAAAATGAATAATCAAAAAGTTCATTTATTTCAGTACTTTAATTCAGAAAGGGAAACTTACTACACAGATTGGCATGTCTATTGGTACGAACAAGGTGGGAATATTGCTGCCACAAGCCGTTCTCGCACATAAAAATGATAGAATGTGATTTGATGCTAGTGATTAGTTTAGGTATTTTTTAGGAGATAGCCATTTAATGTAAATGGGAGAAAAAATAGCTGTCAAACAAAATTATTTATTTTTCTATATTTTAATGGCCTTAATTTTCATCTATTTCATTTACTACCTTCTAAAGCTCCGTGGACAACCTGGGATTGGTGACCTGAGGGAGAGGGTGTATACAGATTCCTGTGCCTCCTTGTACCCACCTGTTTAAAATACCTTAAAAGGAGTTTTTAGTGATGAGCTCCAAATGTTATTTATTTATTTTATTTTTGTCTTGGATAACTTTGTTTTTTCTGAACCTTTTCTGAATATTCTGTTTCAGGCAATAGCCTGTAAAAACCAAACATTTTAAATAAATAATCTGAAAATGATCATCTGTTAGCCAATCGGTATCCTTTATAACCCCTCAACTGGTCATAAAATATTAAAAACACAATCACTGATTATCTAAACTGTTCTAAATTTCCGACGGACAGAATTTGACCTGAGTTTTACTTCTGGAATTGAATCAGTTAAATAGATGAACTTTTTGATGAACCCTGAATATTTTGGATGCTTCTAAATGAAAAGGGATGAAGTGATTTTGAAGCTTACCCTTTGGTTGGAGGTGGAGAGACTGGAGACAGTGAAGGACAGACCCGTTTTGGAGGGGGCTCCTCATCCTGCTCGTCTTCTGAGGAGCTATCCAGTGTCAAATCGATCACATCGACTTTCTTGTTGTTGTCATTAGATGACCCCCGTTTATGCTCATGGGAGTCTGCTCTGGACGAATCTACCCACAGAAAGGAAACAAGGAAGAAAGAGACAGAAAACTCACTCTGTGCTCAGAGATCCCACTGAACAGCAGATTGGGAATTGTTTAAATACACAGACTACACACCGCTGTCCACTCCATTGTAGGAAGCAGACACCTCTTGGACCTCTTTCTTTGACTTCATGGGGGCCCAGCTTCCATCTTCCTTAAACTGGATTTCATCACAATCAGAGCAGCTGTTCAAGATTTCCATGAACAGCCTGTGAAAATAATCCACCCATAAATCAGAAACTCCACCTTCATTGTCATCCACATCAGCAAATAAAACAACTCAGAGGTAATTTTAACTGCCAACAGAGTTTAGAAGAATCTCCATGGAGTCATAAATCCAGAAAAAAACACATCTAAGAGGTTTTCCCAAAATATTCAAATGTTTTAACTTAAATTAAATCAGATATTCAAAAACTTAAACGACCCACAGAACGCCACATTTAGGAGTTATCATACTCTGAGCACCATGCATTAAGATTCTGTATGGTTAATCATTCATTTAGCTGATTGGATGGATTGCGACTTCATGACAGAGGCAAATTATTGATGGAAAAAAAAAAAAGACAGAAGCTAAAAATGGGGATTAATCTCAACCGATATAATCCCTACAATATTGAACGATTACTTTGAAAATGTTTTTCTACAACAATGCAGCAGGTTACACAGTATTAGACTTGTGTTAGATGTCTGTAGAGTGCCTCATACATTATGAAGATCTTAGTCTTCTGCTGTATCATTCCCCAGTTAGGTTCACAATTACCCTTTGCAAACAGTCTTGATTTGATCTGAATTGAAAATAAATAAGTTTTATAAGTGTAATGAGGGTGTGGAGTGTTCCAGCTGCAGCACTGTTTTAAACCAACTTGTTAAGATCTGACACAAACTCTGATCAGGCTCACCCATCAATAATGAGATGCTCGTATGGTGCCTTTTTGTCACAAACCGGACACACCCAAGTCGGCTTCTTCTCATTCATTTGGATATAAAGTGTAGCGTCAAAGCACTGTAGGTGAGAGCATGTCATTGATCGGCAAGGGATAGTCAGTCTCATCTTTCCCAGCTGTAGAAAGGGACACATAAGAGCAGCAGTTAATAAAAAATGACTCTTAACCAACCCTGAAAGCCTTGTTCTAAATTATTACCTCCTCTTTCTTTCACTATTTGTTAAACAGAACAAACAATTTACCTCTTAATTTAAATTCTTTAAGTGACAATGGTTAAAAAAATATCTACAGCTTTCAAACTAATGAGCTACACAAAAAAACTGAGCAAGATAGTAGAGAACAGTATTTACAGGACAAAGGAGAGAGACTCGTAGACTGGTGGTGGCGATCTCACTCTCTGGATCCGCAGTCAGTTTCTCCTTAACTATCGGATGAAAAAAGAGAGAATTGAATAAGTTAAACATGTATTTAATCATCCACATACCCCAAATGTACGTATGGAACTCAGCAAACTGTTTCCTTTCACATAACAATGTCAAAAAACATGCATGTAAATCCATCAGATCTATTACCGGTAATGTCTTAAATGGACGACAGGATGATTGGAAACTCTATAACAAAGAAGAAACCCCTTAAAATATCTCTCGGGTAAAGTAAAGGAGCCGGGAAATTTTCCTCAGGCTGCTGTTTAATATGGTACAAGATAAAAGCAGCATCTCACTGAAGTTATTACAGTTAAAGAGGATAAAACTAGCCATTATGGAGCAGGGTCTCCTAACTTTTTCTTCTATTAGAAAAATCCATTTTCGATCAAATCGTTGGTGTTTAAGCTCAATTAAATCAGATTCTCTTCCAGAGATAAACAGAAAAAATAAGACTGGAAACCAATATGTAATCTGGTCACCATATGTGATATAGTCTCCATGTGAATGAAAATCTTTAAAAAGAATGTGAGATGACAAATGAAAAGCTGATATAAACAACAACAAAAACTGTCCTGCACAATTATATGAATAGGAAGTGTTGTGTGAGAGTTAAAGGCGACATCAGAGGGCTGGTAAACACCACACCAGAGATATTATCGAACATTAGTAGCCTGTTCCTGGCCTTCAAGATAAGAAAACTATTTTAAACAAAAAAACAAAAAAAACTTAATGACCTATTCAGATTCTTACTTTCTTGGAATGTGGCATTGAGTTAATTTTTTTTGTGTCTCATTTCTTCATAAGGACCTTCAACTGCCTTCAGAATTTAACTAAGAACAGAGAAACCTATACTTTCACACCATGAAACGTTTACAAACATAAGACTCTTCAGATAAAGAAGTCACATAATCAATGAAAGGGCAGATTTCAACAGGTGTCTTTCAGTTAAGTTCTTCCCACTTCTTCCATTAACAGAAAACACACAACATAAAGTAACTAGACCGTTAGATAAAGTCACGAAAGGAAGTGCTATCTATCAGTCAAAACGTCAACATATTAAGAAAAGTGTTTACTCACTCAGGGCTCTTGAGTGGTCAGGGTTTCTAATGCCTTTGGCCCGTAGTCTTTGCAACAACACTGCAGATGACTGCTGTCTCACCAAATACACCGCCATAGAAAAATTCTGACCACAAAAGAAAACAAACGGTCATACTGATGTCCCATTTATAGTTGCAGCCCCCCCCTTCCATCATCATGATTTAACATTCTCACCCTTCCAATTTCCGAGGTCCAGGACACCACAATCGTGTTGGGGACAGTGGTAGATAGCCGGACAAGAGACGTTATGTTAATAGGACGGCTGGGCCTTTTTGGTTCCACTCCGTTTTTTGTGGGAGGAAGGTAACCCTGTGAAAAGAAGAACACATTTTTTTTTTATTTTATTTTAACAAAAGCAAACTGCATAAAACACAAACTTTAAAGCCCAGAGCAAAATAAGGTGTTAAGACTTACTGGGAGATTACATGGTTTGCCATTAACCTTCACACACAAATTGGGAGGGAAATGGTCTTCTTGAGGACAGCTAGTCTCCGATAAGCAAAATCTGAAAATAATAAGAAAGTACTTTATTGATGTGCGTATATTCAGATGTGAAAAGGGGGTCAGGGGTGGGAAAAGATGGGAAGGATTAAACCTCTCTGGGGAGGTATGGGAATACTCCCCCAGAGGAAAACTGAGTAGCATCTAATTTTAAAGCATCAGACTAGTGTAACTTTATTAGAATAGTCAAGAAAAGTTATAGAACATTAGTTAATATTCAAGGATGAAAGCAGTTTTAAATTCATGCCAGTAATATTATTCTGACATGACTATTTCTCCTAAGTCCAGCATTACCTTGTTTTAAATCCAATTTCATAAAAATTATTGAACAATAAATGCCCTGCTACCATGTATGCACGCTCTTTAATGCAGTAGATGGGAAAGCCTTTATTGAATTATGGTAATGAAACTTAGGGAAAGTTTTTTTTTTTTTTTTTATTAACCGATAACTTTGGCTCAAAACCTACTGTTTGTTGGGAGAAAAAAAAGATATGTAAAAAAGGACCAGTTATTTTAACTCTAGAGGAATAAATGTAACCTTTCCTGGATATACCCGTTTTTCTCTTTTCCCACTCACTGAAATACTTACTTCATTTGGACTGATAATACAAATTACTAAATACTAAAAGTGCCATGAGAATTCAGAGCTGTATTAAATAAATTGAAATAAAATGTGAAAATATAAAAGAAAACAGAGAAACAAAAGTCTCAACAACAGAGGGGAATATTTATATCTTATTTAACTTAATAGAAATGGAGCAGCTATAAGAGAGAGCGAGTTAATGAAGGCTTATGTGCCTTTTTATCTGGGTCTATATCTAAAAACCCTACCAGAAATAATGAAATATTTATATGACATTGTATAGGCATTACTTGGAAGAAATCAAATCTTCCCAGTCCGGCCTCTGATTTGAATGGTTTGCAGTAACGGGTTTAGTTCCAGCCTTTACATAATGTAACCACTTAATGTAGCTCACTAAAAGTTAATGTTAGCTTGTGTCAGATAACATCCTCACAAAGCCTCTCAGCATCCATTCAGGTCCAAACATTAAACCTAGGGATGTCCCGATCCTATTAACCAAAAAACTAACATCAGATTTTAACGACATCTAAAATCTCTGATACTTTCATGCTGATAGAAACTCTCTGCTTCTGTCCAAAGTTCCTGTAACTCATTGGTTCATTTTACACGGGTCGGTTGTTTTTCATACCCTTTGTTGTTGACTTTTGTTCCCATTTTAGTATTATTATTTGATCAAGCCTTTTTCTAAAATTCTCCAGCATAAAATAAAAAAAAGCTGGTTTGATTCTTGCCAATATCATATTGAATCAATATCAGTATCTAACTGGAAATGAAAAAGTTGAACCAGGATACGCACAATTCAAATCACAGATTCGTAACTGTTGTCTGCGTAAAGCTCACATCTCGTGGTCAGCACACTCCAATCAGCTAGCAGTATTCACACTAATATTGCAATAATGTAGCTCTAGTTCGTCAACATGTTATGAAAACCAGGGCTCCCTCCTATAGAAATACACCCATGCCGCTATTCTGTGTAATTAAACTATTTCTTGGATAACTACAACCACCTTAATTCCATAGTATTTGTTTTTCATCAGTTCTATCCCATTCACATGACCAATTTGGGATTCAAAAGGCAAATTCTGCCAAAAAGGGAGTGATTGTCATGTTTGACAGCAAATGCCCAGAGAAACGTCACTTACACAGGTTCATTCACTTTCCCTATAAAGTAGGTTTACTTCTATCAGTTCTTCATTTATACTTTAGCAACACTATACTATGACTGAACACTGCTTTAAGGGCATGCCCAAACAGAACATCAGTGTGAACAAAACAAGAGGCAGAGAACACTTAAAGGCACCTAGCATGGTTTATTCTGCAATTTAGAATAAACCATGCGATATTGTGATTAAAAAAAAAAAAAAAAAACATTAAGAGATTGCCTATAAAAAGTATGGCATCTTATGTTTGGAGAAAAAAAAAGAAACAAATGTTTTAAATGGCAGGCAGAAAAACCCCAAAGGAACATTTTACAAAAATGTTTAGCTTGGCTATATTTATACACCATTTTTTTTTTTTTTTGTTCCCAACCACTTCTATAGGAGTCATTGATATTTTGTGGGATAGACCAAGTAGCACAGAAAAAAAAAAAAATCTTTGTATTATTTTCTATCAGACATCTGTCTCATTTAACATCAAACTTGAAGTGCTGACACAAACTTTAACAAGGCTTGGTCATTCTAACACATCAATCTAGATCCTTTAAAGGTCAAGTTGGCTGCATGTTTACGGTGATAGTCCCACTGGAAAGAGAACCACTATGCAAGGCAACCCTTGTCTAACCTTTATAGCTTCTGGCAAAATATTCTCCGGGAATTGTTTTGTATTTAGCCCCGCCCACCTTCCCAACAACTCTGAAGAAAATCATGCCTGAAGCATGATGCTCCAGCTGCTATGTTTTATCATGGAAATGCCAAATTCAGAGTGATCAGCACTGAAAAAGAATGTATAATAATGCCAATACTTTAAAATCATGTGCTAGAAATCTTAATTAAAAAAATTTGTCGATACATTTAAGACATATGAACCGTTTTAAATGGCACAAAAAAGTTAGATTGACATCTAAGGAGTATTTTTGAGTGCCGCAGCTGAAGTTTCATTCTGTTTTTTAAGTGGATGCAAAAGCAAACACACTCATTAGACTGACATAAAAGAAAAAGGGCGCTATGCATACCTTAACTGAACTTGAACAGCAAAGTCACATTTGGTCCCAGAGATGTCCCTTAAAAAAACATGATTCAACAGTTAATTACACAACATAATAACTAAAACATACATTAAAAGACAGCAATTTTATAAAGTGAAATAGGGTGTCATTATTTACTCTGTTTGCTTTTATTTTTAACAGCAGCTTTCTTACTTACATCGAACTGCTGATCTGTTGAACTTGCTGTGGTGTTAATGCAAAGGCATAACATGCTTCCTGGAACCTCTGACTATTGTCTGAAACTTAAAGAAAAAAGAAAGCAAAAGCATAAAGTCAGATGAGAACCTACAGAGAGTATATTGTGTACTTCCCTCAAAAGCCATTTTTCAGATGCACCTATGAGCTTAAAACTTGACTGTATGCTCAAACAGGAGGATTGTTATAACTGTAAACACAGCTGAGAGGCTAGTTGTAGGCTTACCCAGGCTCGTTGGCTTAATGAGCTCATCCAGAACGTCATAGAATGGCAATCTCTGAAGCTTGACGTCAGGGTGCACAGGGTGCAGCGCGGAGGAGAGGTGAGGCAGACTCAGCTCATGCTTAGGTCCAAGAAGAGAAACAGGCAGCAGTGGTGAAGGAGAGCTGTGGCCATCAAATCCTAGCTGAGCGAGGCCAGATGGTAAACTGGATGCAGAATGAACGACAGGAAGAGCTAGGTCCACTGGCGAAACCATTTTGGTTGGGAACCGCCGTCTGTAGAGTTCTTTGATCTTCATCTGCACAGCAGGACTACAGCCAGCCTTGAGTAGGTGGAGAGCTTTGGTCAAAAGTTCATGTTTGCGCCCATGCTTATTCCGTCCTGCATAGCCCAACAACACCTGGAGCTCAGAAACTCGAAGGCTCATTACCATTTGCTGTTAAAAAATGAAGAGTGAGGAAAGAGGGTCTATAAAAACTGGGAATATGCAGTTTTCTAATCCACTCTGCATAAAGAAAAGATTCAATGTTCTTTTTGATTTCTTGCTTCCAAAGACTACCACTGTACTACATTTTACTACCCATTAAATCCCCAAATGTTTTACTTTCTTACAAACTGTTTGCTTTGTACAGACAAAAATCTGTCAACCAACAGCATCAAATATCGAACACCTTTTTAATTAAGGGACATTGACTTTTGTATTTAATCACATCACATGTACAAGTAGAAAATCTCAAATTTTCTTAATTAACAAGAGAATTTAAAACTACGAATTTTGACAAAAAAAAATAAAAAATAGCCAATTAGCCCTAATAGAAACTGGAAATGGTATCGACCAAGAAAAGCATGTTTGGTATGCCTAAAAAATAATTAGATCAAGGCTTTACCTCAACACAAGTTTGTTTGTTCAATTATTTAGTCTATAAAAAAAATAATCGTAACAAACCTAGATAATCTGTGCATAATTCCTACTCTTAATACACACCTTTGTGCTTAAATCTCTCAAATTGAAGAATGAGTTCAGTTAAGTTATACAACACTATTGGAAGAATATAATACTGCAGGCTATAGATACATGCATTTATAGACAAAAATAGTCAGTCCTTAGTTTTGATGCATGTTTTTTTTTACTATCCATATATTTGATTTGCTGATCGCCACTCAGTGCTGATTATGGGCAAATGAGCCTACTCTACTATAGATGGTAAGTGTGAAATACTTTATCCTATAGGGAAGCACATCTAAATGTCAACACTCCAATAATGCCTTCAACTCACCCTAAAAACGGTTCTCCCTTCCTAAGGTTGCTAAACCGTTACATTTCAAAAATAGCTCTGTGCTAAAAAAGCAGTGGTATTAGTGCACATATTTGATTGCATTCATAACAATACAAAACAATACTTTAAAAATGTATACGAAAGGTACTGTCTTTTGATCTGCTAAACTATATATAGAAGGAATGGAGAGGAAGATAACAAATGTAGTTAGCTACCCTAGCTACCACCAGCTATGTGATCCAAGTGCTATTTGCATAAAAATGGACAAAGGATTTAATTTGTACTTTATCTCGAACTATAAAAACCAACAAGAGTCACAATATCACCAGATCTTGCATTAAAGCCTGACAGATTTTAATCAAAATATAGCAATAATTCAAGTTGACATGCGCTTCTATTCCAGGGAATAGCCATAGCCCATTTTTCTACAGACACCCGTTCACACAATCGTGTAAAAAACAAGGATAGCTATCTGACCCCGCTGTGCTGATCAATTTAATGCATTGAAAAACTTCAAGGTTTCATCAATAATCAGATCTATTTATTATATTGTGAGCAGGTGAACTCCAGGGGCAGTCTAACGGGAACATCGGCAACAATAACAAAGCTAATGCTATCGAACTAGCCTGGAGCTAACGCTATTCTGGTTTCTTCTGCTCAGCTGTTTATTCGTCATATACTTTCGTAAAAATTCCACTCAGGTGTCTACCGCCGAATATCCGGATTGTTGTGGCGTCAGTGTTAAAGTTTCGGTGATTGTAACATATACTTGTCAAGCTAATGTACAGAGCAGGTTTACCTTCAGTTCCGCACTCTCCGCCATCTCGTTACATTGGGTGCGCATGCGCAACTCAGCTTCCCTCAAGGGACTCAATGCTGTTCTGCACATTCCCCAACAGATGGCGCTGTTGCAACGTTTTTATCATTTGCATCATTTCTAAACTTGATGGATTAAAACGGACACTGGCCACTAAAGTAATTTTAAATTAAAAGGATTATGTTAGTCCACGTCATGCACTAATGGAATACATAAATTGATCGATTTGAGTAGCAACCTTACAATAGACTTCAAACAGAATCAATAATCCAATGAAACCATACAAATAATCAGTGCACATATTAGCCCTAAGCAGTTATTTTCCAAGGGATAACTAAGATTTTGCAAGTTATCAAGATGAAAAACTAAAAAGCAGAGTAACCGTTTATACATCGACTAAATATCTTTTTAAGAGAGTGTAAAACATATCTGAAACTGCAATTCAACAATACATCAACAATAATTTTGGTGTCAACTTATGTAGTGTTTGCGCAAAATCATATTCATAGGCGAAATTTAGAAATAAAAAAATGAAATCAATAAACACATAAACCAAAAGCACAGCAATATTTGTTTCAATAAAATTATTTATTTTTCAGCAATGGGAACAAATGTTACAGTGACAAATAAGCTTCTCTTATTATATCATTATATGGACGCAGATGCACAAGTTTTGTCCACTGATTTTTTTTAACCCATTAGAAACAAATACAACAACTAAACAGAGTATTTTTTGCTGAAAAGTAATTTAAAGTGCATTAAATCCAATGTTTGTGACTGATCTTAACTGGCAAATAAAGGAACCAAAGGCTTATTTATAATAGAGGAGAAATGGAGCTTGGAACAAAAATAATGACAGGTAAAAACAAAACATAAATAATCCAATATAGGACAACTACTGTCATTGCACTTTGCCACAAAACGGAAACGAGAGGTGATGGCATAATTTCAGTAAAACAATCTACAGCCTATTCAGGATGGTGTCATAAATACTGGGGTGGTAATACACATTTTTCAAATGTTACATATAATTACAGGTTGTTCTTTTTTAAGTTTGATAAATCAGCAAAACAAACTGAGGTTTATTTATTTTTTCATGTATTTCTCCAAGCACAGATGCTTGACAAGAGCTGCAAATGGGTCCCTTTTACCAGTCTTCTGACCTACAAACATGTCCGACACTCAAGGTGGCAGTAGAGGAGATTTGAATGTGCAGGATCCTGTGCAGTGCCGAGGAGTTAACATCTTACAGGAGAAATGGTGTAATGCGTCGTGAGCTTCTAGAGGGAGAAAACCAAATCAATAGTGTACAAGCAAACGGGGTGCGCTCTTGAAAAATACGCCCACATCTTTAGGTGTATAGCTACAGATCAACCAGGCAAATCAATAAGTGGTTTCTTCTAGATATAAACAAAAATCTTAAAATTTAAATATATTTCTGCAAGTGGAAAGAAACTTGTGTGGATGTATCATCTTTTGCTTTATTGCTCTCACCTCTAACGATGTGAAGCTGCTGGACCATTTCCTCTCTGTAGGAAAGCTCTCGTTTCATTTGATCTTGAAAATTATCTGAGAAACAGGAGTCAATATTAAATCTTATTTCCAAGAGAAAGAAAGAAAGAAAGAAAGAAAGAAAGAAAGAAAGAAAGAAAGAAAGAAAGAAAGAAAGAAAGAAAGAAAGAAAGAAAGAAAGAAAGAAAGAAAGAAAGAAAGAAAGAAAGAAAGAAAGAAAGAAAGAAAGAAAGAAAGAAAACAATAAAAAACAACGATAGTTAATAGGATGCATTCTTTATTCATTTTTTAAAGTCTGAATTTTTAAGTTGAAAAAATTGCGCACTGAGGGAAGTCATAAGGAAGATTCTATCGACCAGGTTGGAACCATAGAGAACCATTCATTTTTACACTGCTTAACTGCCTCTAGGGGGCACTGTTCTCAAGCTGAAGCCGCAGAAAGTGCTTCAATCTTGCTCAAAGTCACATTAACGCGGTGGCGTTAAAGCAATTGCGTGTTTATTTGAGCAAGTTTTGCAATGTATCGGTCAGAAATAAAACTTATAAAATATGTTTTCATTTACATATGTATTATTAAAAACACATTTGTTGTTTGTTTGCCTAGTTAGAAATTACACAGAAACAGTGTTCTAATATTTAAAAATAATAGTAAATCTGAAAACATATCAAATTCTCATCTGCAGTCATCTTGCAAATTTGTTGTGGCAGAGTTGATGTTGTTTTTTGCATTAGGCCTACTTTTTGCAGATAAATATAATTTTGTCTCAGTTTACTTGTATCAACAACTATTTTTTAAACTGTTTTTAACGTGAAGTGAATTGTTTATTACAAAGAATATTTTATGTCCAAATAACAGAGAATGAATAATCCCATCAATTTAGTGAATCTGTTTGAAGCCTTTAGACGTTTTGATATAGTGTAACTCCGATTTACAGATTTTAACACGATTTTAAAATAATTCTCCAGGAACAATCTTTATTTCATGTGTTTCAAGAGGTCTGAGGAAACATCAAATAACAAATTAGCCTACTCATATTTCTTTTTTGTTTATTGTTGTTGATTTTAAAAAGTGTAATAATCCAAAGACTGTTTTCATACAATAAAATAACAGACTTTTCATTCCTAAATGTCTGAAAGTCCGTTTTTGTTATTTGCAGAAAAGACAATTAAATAGCCTTTAATAATAATAATAAAAAAATCACATGAGGAAAAATACACAGCTATTTTTATTTTAAAGTAATTAAAGTTATGATTTTCTAGATTTTTACCCGAGCTATGTGAGGACAAAAGAGCTTTGATAGTTTGAGCACCAATGTGGAAATAAGGCATACTAGCAGATTTTTATTGTGTAAACAATTTCATCAATACAATTTTGACTCTATATGAAATATAAATGACACCCTTAAAATAAAAGGTAAAATAATAAGATTTGTAGATTTGCTTCACTGTAAATAAAATCCGAGGCACCGCTTTTGTCAGAGGGCTTGCAATAAGCAATACACTGCTCTCAAACAGTGGTGATAAAAATCCAACACTGCTTTAAAAATTCTTACCTTTTAGGTTCTGAAATTCGCGCTCTAGCTTTTTCCTCAGCTCGACTTGTTCCAACAGCTGCTTCTGCAGCTCCTCTAAAAAAGCAGGCAAAAGAGGGAGCATTAGTGGAGGAGCAGAGAAACAGGCGCTGGGAGCCTTTTTTACCTCGCATCTAGGACAACTTTCTATTTTTAATCACAACGATGATGATGATTTCATTACTGGAATAAGAATTCAGAGCAAAGCTCACTGAGTCTAATCTCAGTCTAAAAATAAAGAGATAGAAAATGAAACCTCTCCCAGGGATTTTAGTGTAAAAGTTATGAGAAATAAAGAAACTTGGCAAATGCAAGGATCGTTAGAGGTGTGTGTATATATATATATATATATATAAAATTGCTGAGAATAATTATTATTACACAACAACAGTGATACTTCTATAATTATTGCCTTACCTTTTGCTAAACTTTGGAACTCTCTCTGTATTGGTACATCTCTGGCTGCCATGTCATCACCTATATTCACACAAATTAGGTTTATAAATTTTTATTGGAAAAAGTACAAAATTGTGCATTGAAACAAAGCTGTAAGCAAATAAAAAATAATAATAATAAACAAACTTTTGGAGCTTACCCTCATCTGGGTCTCGGTGGCTCTCCTCGCTGCTTTGTCCATTAAAAGATTTCGTTTCAATTTCTTCCACTGTTGAAGACGGCTCTTCTTTACTTGTGCTTTCATCTTGAGAAAAGAAATCAAATAAAATTAAGAAAAAAAATGCTCTTTTGCTTTTTGTGAAATATATATATATATATATATATATATATATATATATATAT
>NW_015151465.1:200228-224991 GCF_000732505.1 Cyprinodon variegatus | reverse complement strand
TATATATATATATATATATATATATATATATATATATATATATATATATATATATATAAACGCTGAAATGATGAACAAAAACTGTTTATACCGTTAGTTGAAAGTACCGCTGTCAGATAATTTGTTGGTCTGAAGTGATACGGACTGCTTCTTTGTTGCAGCTCAGCTCTGTCTGATGGGAAAACCTGGAAAAAAACAACTAAGTTTTGAGAAAATATTATAACTGAAATATGAAAAAAAAAAACATTAAAATGTGATAGATTACTTTTTAATTAAGATAAATATTTTGTTTTTGTTTTTACACAAATTTACCTATCATGAAAACAGTTATTTCATGCAAAAATACAAGAAACTCCTCATCTTATTGGCACTTTTTTGATTAAGAGCGACTCACCTCTGTGAACGGAGCAGCTATATGGTGTTGTGATAGTTGTTTGCTCTGCAGCTCTCTGTCTGAGGACTGGCTCACCTGCAGGCTCAGTTTCTGCGCCTCATTCTGGCTGCTCTCTGCGCTTTTCGGGGAGTCTTTCGGTGAAACGCTGCGCACCAAACCGATAGGACTCCTAGGCCCATGGTCCTGCTCCTCTGGCGTTCTGTTTGTCTCCACGTCCACGTCCGGATCACCCTCGCTGTCCACGCACGGGGACACGGACCGATAGCTCGAGCTCTCACTTAAAAAATCAGGCGATAAATAACCGGTGCGACAGCCGTTGTAGGCGCTTCTGTTGCCGTAAAGTTTGGCGATGCAGTCTGCGTCTTTGATGACCGGCCTGAAAGCGGACACGTAGCTTATTTTCCGCGTCGGGAGGCTTGTCTCCCCGGTGGGCCTTCCCTCGTCCCCGGATTTGTCGTCTTCGTTTCGTATGGACTGGGTGCTGGAGCAGCGGTCGGTATCCACCACGCTGTCTTTGGACGTGTTGGTGCTGCGGTCGCTGCTTTCGGAAATGTCCACCTCTGTCTGTCTGGTGGGACACAGCAGTTCGGCGGGTGGTTTGTGTGGAGTCTGCCCGTATGGGGGCAAGGGCAGCGGGCCCGCAGCAGGCCAGAACATGGGGAAGGAGGGATAGGCGCTGTCCTTGGTACCAGGCCACAGGACGCCCGGCAGCCCGGCTTTGCCCTGCTCACCCATCATCCCGTCCTCTTTCTTCTGGCACAGACCGAAAGCTGGGAAGCCATATGGATGAGGGAAGAGTGGCGGTGGTATTTTCTGCAGCATCCCAAAGCCTTTACTGGGAACCGGAATGACCGGGTAGCTGCGGGCGCTGCTGATAGCCCCCCGGGTGTCTTCACAGCCCAGGATTTTTGCAGGGATTTCGGGTGACTCTTGGGAGCGGTTGGGTCCCTGCAATTTTAGAGGAGAGCTGGACCCGGATCCATTCCCCGGAAGCGTCCTCTTGCGACTGCCCCCATTGAACATGGCCTTCACATCTTCCCACGCATGCATGATCTCCATGGGACTGTTTTTATCCGTCAGTTTGAGATGTCGCCTCCAGGAATTAAAATTAGCCGCATCCGGCTGCGTGTACTTGGACTCCGGTGTGCGATGGGAGTGAAATATAAATTTATTTGGGGAGAAATACATGTTGCAGTAGGAGCACTTGATGCATTTTGCTCTGGAGCTGTTGTATCTGGCAGGAATGAAGTTTCCACGGCTCCCCCAGGCGCACTCGTGGGAGACATCGAAGGCGAAATTTTCAGGAAGTTTAGGGGGTGAGTGCGCTCCTAGAAATGACTTACAAAGTCTTTCTGCTTCGCGTTTGGTGATCATCCCGCAGCGCCTGGAGGAGATTGGCATCGCTCCGGCTCTCCGCAGGATCTCCAGCTGTACAGGGGTGCACTGGACGCAGGTGATGCCCAGCGCCACGCGCCGGTTATGGATCTCGTTATAGCTGTAATTCTTTAACAATGTGTTTGATATTTGAGCAAGGCAGAGTCTCTCCTGGCCATCTATCACCAAAGACACGATGGGTATTCCGTACAGAACCGTTTCTCCAACTTGATTGGGTTTCAAGCTGGTGCTCGGGTAGGGAAGTTCTTGTTTGGAGTTAGGTGAGGAGCTGGAGTCTCGTCCCGCAGGTATGGAGTCCATCCTTGGAGACCTGAAGGCTAGAAACAGGACATTTAATTTGGACAGATCCTTCTTAAAACGCGATAAAAAACCTTCCCATGGAGTTTTAATCTGGACTTTATTATTCTAAGAACTAATTTAGGTAAAATTTTAACGCCAAAAGTGTGTATATATATATTATCCACAAGTTTAACGCAAATGTAATCATTTGCCACATAAAAAAAAAAAAATAATAATATTTACAATCAGTATTGAGCATTCCTGCAAACACTAGGATGAAAAAGACCGTGGCAGCTTTAGAAATGTAGAACCCAAGTTGCATCACTGCTTAAAATTCTGCCTCACCTTTAAGGTTCCTGCACGGACGTCCTCCGAAATCGAGTAAATGTGATCGAATGAATGCCGGAGAAATAATGATAAGTTTATCCTGGAGGGTCCAAATATGTTCGCTGATAGGACGTCTCCCTCCTGCTCGCTGACGTCTCGTCTCTCTCTGCTGCGCGGTCTCTGTACGCGGACGGTTTATGTTGCGCCACCAGCAGAAGCGGTGTCCACATGGCACGCAGACTGTAGTACAACCCCCCACCCCCCAAACACACACACACCCACACACAACACACTCCCACACACACAATAGGACAACGAAAGCAATGACAGCAAAACTTAGGGCGGGAAGCCTGCATTAAATATGGATTTATGACCAATGGAGATGATTTGGTGTGAGCCTGAAGGTCTGTGATGAACTCAGAAAAAAGTAAACAAAGTAAGCTCTTTATTCTAAGCATTATGAGCCACATGATCTTTATGCACTTATGCCGGATGTATTTTTTTAATGCAAAATAAACGGGGGCTGCGTTGGGATTCATTGATATAACAGACCTCCCTCTGACACATTGTCATGCGCGTGGATAAATGCCCAGTGCAGGCCTCTATCACGTGCTTGGTTCCCACGTATTCACCGTTTACAACCCACACGTGCCCGGACAACAATGTTAAGCAGCTGCTCCGGGGGTCCCTCTGTGTGAACTGCGCTCAGTGTTTTTTTTTTTTCTTCCCCCTTCAGCTCAAATAAAGGAATCAGACACAATGCTCCATAAGCGACCGGCATTTAAAGTTTCTGAATGTCAATAAAAGGTTTGGGTTAATCATTTTCACATGTCCCTCGCTCTGAGACAGGCGCTGATTTAATATTGATGAAGGTAACAGGATGACACGTTCTGCTTGGCCTCAGAGACTTCAGCGGGGCAGACCTGCACACAACAATAAAGAGTGTCATTGATGATAATAATAATAATAATAATAATAATAATAATAATAATAATAATAATAATAATAATACATATTATTATTATTCTAATTATTATAGCACATATACATACATTCATATATATATATATATATATATATATATATATATATATATATATATATATATGCAATTATTATATTTTTATTCTAGATAGATAGATATGCAGGTTGTGAATCACCTAATAATTACAATAAACGGTCAGAACATTTATGTGGAATAGGTTTCGTGAAGCTTGTTTAATTATTTACATATTTTTTACATCTTATTTTAACTCGAATTGTCATCAGCAACATCATTTTTTTCTTAAAAATATGATCTAAATATTTTATCTACTGATCTAATTTGCTTTTGGATATAATTGGATTTTAAAATGCCAGATATAAAAACATTGAGTTAAAATACAAGGCCTTGTAAAAATGGTGGAAATAAAGACAATTTTAATTGCTGTAGCCTATTGTTGAGTATCAGTGACGGTCATCAGTGGATCATAAAAACTGAGGGTTTTCAGTAAACCAATCTTTATAAAGTTCAAGGATCCTAAATCCTCTTTCAAGCATTCAAATAAATCTACATAAACATTTCAAAAGTCTTAATAACATCCACTTCAGTATTTATTTTCAAATTTTGCTCATATTTTTAAAGACTACAAATCTGACATTCTCTTGCCTCAGGAAATAATATTCACTTATAATATCAAACTGCTCCAAACATAAATATAAAGATAGATAAAAAAACAAAAAAAAACACAGATAAAATAAAAAATTATTGAGGTCAGCGTTAGGTTCAAGCTGATTCCAGCTCTCTGTAAGGCAGAACAGCTCATTTAAAAGTGTCTCTGCATTAATCACAGCGCTGCATCAAAGTATGATAATCACCTGAACACTCTATTAAAATAAAAGTGGCAGCCCTGGGGAAATCTTACCTTGCTCTTTAATTGTTTTGAGTCTTTGATAGGCTTTTAATTCAAGATTAATTTATGCATTCTTAAATAACTCTACATATGATTAATAAGCTTGAAAATTAAAAGGAGACTGAAGCAATTATAACAAGTGGTTGGTCATCACCTCATTAGGTGATGTTAGAATGATGCAGTTTGTGAGTGTTTTCCTGATTGGGCGTGACATTGATAGTAAGACAGATTTTTTTTTTAAAGAAAAAATGTGCCGCAGGCTAATTATTCTCAATATTTTTTTACTATTTACTCTCTTGTGTAGTCAAGATGCAAGATGTTTCACTTTTGGCTGAGCGAAAGTAGGGATGGATTGCACAGGTGACTCCACATTGTTAGAGCAGAATCGGAAGAGAAAGATCAGCTGTTTGAGAGGCCACAGGAGAGGTGTTGAGAATACAGTAAGACTTGCTAAATGGTCGCTAATGCGTAAACAAGACATAAGCTCTTTCCTGCTTGGATGTTTATTTGTCTCCTAAAAGCCCACCACTGGGTCTTGACCCCCACATCCTGCCCTGCTAAACAGAACATTTTATCCTCCAAGGCGGAGTAGTGTAGTGGCATAGTATGTGTGTGTGTGTGTTTGAGAATGGGAAAGAGAATCAAAGTGGGAGAGGGATGGGGTGGGGTTCATCACTGCATCAAATGAGACTGTGCACAGGAACCCTTTTGTCACAGGGAGGGACTCATCTGCCAATGGTGAGCTGTGAGGTCCTGGGGGAAAGAAGGAACAAAGGTGCTAAAAGGCTGCGTGACAATGACGCTGCTCCAAGGAGAGCCTTCAAGAGTGGGACACAGGCTGCACAGGACAAGCTGTGCCAATCACTCTGCAATTATTGCTATCTGTGTGTGAGTGTGTGTGTGTTATCCAGGGGCCTTGTGTGGGTATTCATGGAGAGGAGCAAGGACACATGCTGCTGTGTCTCTCTGAGCTTTCCTTGTAATGTAGAGCTGAACCAAAGCTCTTCAAGGCAGTAATCTGGAGGTAATCAACAGCCTTTTGGTTTGACAAAGATGACCTCCTTTGCATCATCTCATCCATTACTGAAAAGAAATAATTTTGCAACACTTACAAGGTTTTTAGCCACTTAGATTATCCTTAATTCAATATCTTCTGGTATGTTTGAAAGACTTTCACTGACAAAGAGTTTAAATAAGTCAGAGAATGAAGTGTGATACCCAGGAGAGATGATCACCTCTTTGCTAAACAAAGAAACCAATACAAAACCTTGCAAAAATAATCCATAAACCTGGAACTACCTTAAAAGGCCCTTTAAAATGTGTTTCTACTGGTTTACCACATGTAGACATCAACGTTTATGCTCCTTAATTTTTGGAATAAGCTCTGACCTTTGTTTACTTAGTAGCTCTGGGTTTATGATTGGTGCTGCCGTGCTGTAATGTTACTATTCAGAAATTCTCTGATTCCCTGCAGCCTTAACACTGATTTCCTTACAGTATTTACCTGTATTTATTACTACTGTCTTACTACTGTCCCTACTACTTAATCCCACAGCATAATGCTACCCCCTCCGTGCTAATTTGGCTGGATAGCCGCGTCTTGTTTTGCAGTTGTAAGGCACACTTTCCCTTTTCTACAGAGGTCTGTAAAATTTTAAAAGTTTTGTTAATGTCTTAAAACTTTTTCAAATCTATTTTTAACAACCAGTCTATTTCATTTGTCTCCATGTTGCTGTTTGTTCAACCAACACACCGCTGAGGCCTTCACAGAATAGCTGTATTTATTACTGAGGTGAAATTATATTGGAGTAAAAGGGGGCAATTAAACAATTCACCACAAAATTTAGGTTGTTAGTTTTAAAGAAAGTGTGAAAGCGATGTATTAGTCTTCTTTCGTTTAGAAATTCTGCACCACTTTGTGTTGAGCTGCTGCATTAAATGTGAGCAAGGCACTGAGGTCTGATGGTTTAATGTAATAAAATGTGGTAATTACTATCTTAAACAGTTTTTTGTATAAATATGATCAAGTAGACATATAATCTGTTTTTAAGAAATTATTCATTCCTAAAAGCAGCTCTTAAACTTTTTTTTTTTATTGTTATTAATCTTTTTATATAAGGGGGTGAGGGTTACATGTAGTGTTTACGGTGTTGCAATAAAAAGCCAATGCAGAAATTTGTCTACATCCCAACCCCAAGCGGTTTTCAAAAGTGTAATGAGGAGTCAAGTGAGAATGGGAATTATCGTAATGATAACAAAGGTCTGTGCACCATAGCTTGGGGCTATATTGTAGGGCATTACCATAAAGATGTGATGCGCTTGTATTGTAAGGGCTTTTCCTTTTTTTTTCTTGAACAGAGCAGGCCAAAGCGATAATAACTATTAGTAGATGACAGTGCTTTTCTGGATTCCAGCTGTGGAACCCAAATTTCCATACAGATAGAATGGCTCTGGGTGGATGATATGGGAATGTGGGGGAAGGGGCTGGGCAACTCCATAGAAACGTTGGGGCACACATGTCCATCACACATGCTCGCGGTCATAATGTGAAAGTGGTAAGTCTCAGCTCTGGACTCAGTCTTGGTGTCCTCCAGAGAAATTCAAAGTGAGGAGGCAATGTCAGGGTCTCTGGCTTGAAGATCCAGCGAGTCTCGGAGGAGGAACTGTCCAGGGTGCTGAAACTTAACACTGTTTTGCTCTGCTGACAACTTTCAAAATCTGGAGGTGTAAAGTGTGTATATGTGTGTGAACAGCAAACTAGAGATTTCCATCAAGATACCACATGTGAAAGGGTGTGCAACATACTTATCACAGTGTCTAACAAAAACAAAACACTTTCTAGTGGCAACATTTGTAAAAGGAAACAGGTCAGAAAGCGAATGTAGTAAATTAAAATAAAAATATGCTGCTTGGGTGTTTTTTTAAACACATTTTTGAATGCATTTGCAAAAACATCCATTGTATTGCTACACAATATTACAAATTAAAACCTTTTTCTAACAGTAATCATGTCATCTACAGGGCAAAGTAAGCCATAAATACATGTACAGCAACACCTTACATGTAAAGCTCCAACATTTAAAATTCAGGTACACACACACACAATAAAAAATAACAACAAACAACCAAAATAGTTTCAAGGATAAAATTAATGGGTGCAAACCCAGGACACAAATCAAAATTGATAGTGTATGTAAACTTCTACTCA
This sequence comes from Cyprinodon variegatus, assembly GCF_000732505.1. NCBI lineage: Eukaryota > Metazoa > Chordata > Actinopteri > Cyprinodontiformes > Cyprinodontidae > Cyprinodon > Cyprinodon variegatus. The sequence continues at coordinate 217,496 of NW_015151465.1, read as the reverse complement.
GCACTGTACTGTGCTCTTACGTCTTTCTTACTCTTTCTTACTCTCAGACGTCCATGCTGTGTTTGCATCGACGCAGTTCCAAAGCTGTCAAGCTCCTCCTTTAAGGGTCAAAATAGTAATTAGTTAAGCAAAGTGATTAATCCAACGTGAGCGACAGCTCTCGTCCCAGAAAGGACTTAAAGATGTGAGAAATCAGGGTTGAGTGAGCTCCAAAGCGTGTGTGACTGAAAGCGTAACAAACAATCTTTTTGAGGAGGTTAGGTTAATGATAGCTGGGTGTGAGTTGCTTAAGAATTCAAGGCTCTGGTCTCTTGTGTTCATCTCAATGAGGTGGTGTAAATAAGTACACAAACATCTGTAAACAATAGCTACAGTGGATTTTTCTCAAACAAACACAGATGCTCAAAAGTAGGCCCAAGAGATAGGGTAAGTAATAGGTCCTGAATCCTGGGACTAGCTAGCTTTACTTCTTTTCCTTTTCTCTTTTTTTTTTTGTTATTTGACACATGCTGTGTGCGTTTATGTGAGGGCAAAGCTTGCAGGAAGGAGACAAAGATAGTGAGAGCAGGGAGCGTGAGGACACCAATCACCCTGTAATTATCCCCCTGGTGTGTAAACTGCCCAACTCTCTGTCCTTGATAGATTCACCTGACCCAATAACACAACACGCAGCCTCAATGGACTGCAGGCGGAATAAAGACAACATCGTAGATCAGCTGGGGATCAGCAGTGAGACAAAGACCTAACATCTGGGAAATGTGGTGAAATTAAAGGACTAGAAACAAACCAATCCTGTAGCAGCTCTACGTTAATAGCCTGGAAGCTGCATTTGGAAAAAGCAAAACTGAAGCAACACAGGATTCAATTTGATTTGATATTAAAGAAACAGCCCTCGGCATCTCAATTCTTCTCTCTTGTTCTTGTTTCCTCTCCTGCTCCCATCAGTCTGTTACCTTAGAGTGATGCATTAAGCCATTTAAATTAACAATGGAACAGCTTATCCTAATATGCTCATTCCCAAGGAGGGCCTTGGATGTTTGCTGGAGTGGGACATAAACCCTACCTCTATCCTCAGGCAGGGCAGTGATGCATAGCACTCCTTCCAAATAGCCAAAACAATCTGGCCATCCCTCCGTCCAAAAAAGGCAAACATTCGCATAATGGTGCACAAAGACTGAATAACACCACATAGCCCACTTTATGGACACAGAAACATCGCCTGCCCAACATGAGTAATTACATGTTATATCTAAGATGGAAAAACAGGGAAAGAAGCAGTAAATACACCAACGTTCTCTAAAGGAAATTGCTTCTTTCTTCTTTTTGAAGCAGCCAATCTTCCACTGTAGTTTTCTTTATGAACTTCAGCACTGGTGTATATCGTACATTTTGATGTCTAAATCATTCATAGTGAGGCCATGGTCAGCTGAATACAAATGAGGATACAGTGGGTGCTCCGTCTGTCCCTGAGGGGCTGAGCAGAAATAGATCTGAGAAAAGCAGTTTGATTGATGGTGCTACACTCTGAATAATCATCGTATCAGAGGTCAAACCACTTCACTGCCATGCATTATATCATTAATTACAGACATAAAAAAACAATAGGGCCATGTCCATATGTTTCAAGTGTGCTTATTCCCCCTTCTTCACCCACTGAGTCGTTTTACAATTACTGCAGCTTATCAACCTTAGAAAGGAGGAAAATAGAGGCACCCATAAGAAACTCAATGCATTCTCAGAACATTGCACTAGGAAAATGTGGTAGTAATTACACAAGATGAGAGAGACACATTTGGTTCTCACAGTTACATATGCAATTAAAATATTATTCATTACCTCTTAAATAAAAGCCCGATCCTGAAATCCCATTAAATTTGGGATAATTGTGTGTGTTTAATTATAAGCTGTGGCACGGTGGAAGAAAGGAAGGAGGGAAGTTTCGGAGAAAGTAACAGAATGCTCTGTGACCCAGATAGCAGGGGAGACATTTTGTTTTAAAAGTGACCTTGCTGTGAAACGTCAGCTCAGAATAGCTCAGAGTGCAACAGCCCCACTGCTTCTTCTGCTCTGGATAAACCAAGTTGCAAACAGCGAATAGCTGCAGTTCCATTATAACTACAGAAGAAAATCTTACTATGATGCTGCACTTTTAAGTTTAGTACAGCTTTTACATTTGGAGTAGCTGCAGGGAAACTGTTGGCCTTCCTAAGTAGCAGTATTTTTATGGATAGTTTGAAGAAAGCCATGAGTTGTTGAATGTGAAGAAGGGATTAAAGTGAAAAAGAGCAAGTCGTCTGTACTTAAAAAAAACTCCCATTGTCACATGGAGCTTTGCCTTATCTTCATATCCTGAGATGAAACTTTAGGACATTGAAGTTCAGCTCAGCCCAAATGTCAGAAAAGGTCACTATCATTATTATACGAAATGTAAGAGAAACACATTTATTAAATGGTAATTTAACCTCTTACATTAGGTTTGTTGAAAATGTAGGCCAAGCATGTCAATGAACTTTAAAAAACAAGTTTAGGTTTGTCTTGACTCTTACAGGTTTCCTCATATTTCTTCTCCATAAATTATCTCAAATCATTAAATACATTTTCATATCAAGAATAAGTATATTCAGTAAGGATTTAATATGATATGGATAAACTCAAACAAACCTTTCCCTAAGTGAAACTTTAATGGCTATTACTGTTCAAATTTATTAGGTAAACTTAGGCTTTATATCTGACTGCCATGTATAATCATGAATAGATTTTATTTGAACCTTTCTCACCACATGAAGTAAACTTAAAAGTTTACTTTACTAAGAAAATATCATCATGCCTAAACCTGAGTAGGAGGATTTCAGCCAGTTAGCAGTGATGGTTTTAAAAACTAAAAAATGCTTGAAGAAATAATCTGAGATTAAACTCCATAGTGCACCTATGGTGCAACAGTTTGTCACTAGAGAACTTCTCCAGCTCTGCAATAGCTTCGTGCAATAAGTAGCAGCCATGGTTTGGTTTGGAAATGGGTTAGAAATGAATGGAAATCAATGGAAAGCCCCCACAAAGATATAGAGAAGTAATACGAGTGTGTTTGTACATCTATGTCTGTTCCTAGAAATTTTTTTTTCATTAATTATGTTAGGTTTGTTGGGAGCCGATGATCCAATTGGAAGTATAGATGACATCCATTTCCTCATCTTTTAAAACAATTACTTACACACACTTGTGTTGTTGGGATGCAATGTCCAATAGGCGCTGTGAGTGGGAGAATGCTTTGCTAGGAGGGATTCTAAACTAAGTTGATGTTTAACTATTCATTTAGGCATTAATTTTGAAAGATAAAAAAATCATTATTTTCAAGACAAATGTTAATGTTTCTATCCAACCTTTAGTTAGCAATGGGGGGGTTGTTTCACACCCTTCTTCCTCTCTTTGCACTTTCTTCAGCTGAAAAACAAGGACCTATAATTATTTGTAAAATAAAGGACCAGTATCCATCACTGATATTAGGGTTTAACCAATTTAAAACGTTTGTCCAAGTCAAGCAAAAAAAAAAACTGGAGCCTGACAAAGAACAAAATAAGTTTAAAATTTGATGTTTACTTGCAGATAATTTTCAATCAATGATGAGGCAAAGGCTATAGGCTATAATATTGTCTGCTATCCTCAGCCATATGGCCTCAAATGTGTATTGAAAAGAACAAAGTGCATACAACACATGTTGGGGATAGGCTATTCTTCTTCAGGGCATTTCAGTTTAGAAGGTTTCAGTTTAGAAGGTTTAACAGTGTGGTAGAAATAAACAAGTTTTTTAACATGGGAGATGAAATACAGCATCAGGTATAAAGCATTATCATCCGTTCAGTGGTGCATTTGGAAGAAAGCCAGTATATCCTAAATAATGAAGGTCAATCTTATCTACAATTTGATGTCAGGTATCTTTCTGTGGAGATCTAAGATCTTAACCAATTAGAGAATGATTAGAAGAACAATTTTTTTTTTAAATGGTGTTTTGGTCAGTTCCTTGGAGTTTCCATGATTCACCAGCTCACCATGGCACTATCCAAGAATGACACTGGCAACATCCAGCTATCTTAGTGGCAACAATGAACTGCACAATAGAGAGTCCTACAGACCAAGGAATGAAACCATGAACCAAAGTCTCTAAGTTATTCTAAGTGTGAAAAAAATACTTTTCACAGTAACAAGCCAGTAACCAGTAACAAGCTGGGGCTCATGGTAAGATGAATTAGCTCTAAACAGAGCTGAAAAACTATGAAAAAAGTAAAAATGTATGCACATATCTAAATAATATAGCTAAATATAGAGAAACTATGGCATTTTATTCCGTGCTGTCACCCAATAAGAATCCCATACTAGCCCAGTCCTAATAAATGCATAGCTTTGTGTAATCAAGACAACATGCACATAAGTAAAAATTTCAGTACAGCAAGAAAAACGCCTTTTCTTGCTGTTGAGAAAACTCCTGATATCTAAATCCATCTCCTACTCAGAAAGTTATTTATTTCCCTTAGATTTTTTCTTCACACTCTTTTTGCTGCCTGTATAAGGGTAATCTGATGCATGGGATGTGTGCTGGTCCTGGCCCGGCGTCTCCTGCTGGCTCGCTCCGAGCTGCTTGGCTCGGCCCGGTGGCTTCAACCTGCAGGCAGCCATAGGACAGCCCAAGCGGAGCTGTCTGCCACTCCTGTGCTTCATTAGGAAACAAAATATAAGGTTTCCACTCCATTAGGAATGACTTTAGGAGTGAAAGCACATAAGACGCCGACTCACCTCATCAACAATGCATTGCAATAACGGCTGAGGATGAATGAGAGCGAGCAGAAGGGAGAGAGAGGGAGGGGAGAAAAAAAACAGCATTAGCTTTTATGCGATGTCTTTACAGCAGAGTGGATGGGAGAAAAATCATTAATGCAATAAAATGTGGTCAGATTAATCAAATGCCTCAAACTCTTATGAAAATATTACAAGGGGAGAATTTTCTATTACATCTAATGGTATCTAATTTAATACTGGCAGTTAAAGGCTTGGGCATCTATTTATTGTGAAACACAATTTAGGAAGTTTAAAGGGAAGCAGTGAAGCATGCGTGCAGCATAGCCTTCAGGACCGTAGGTAAAGATTTTTCCCTGCTATTTTCTCACTACCAACTCGTAAAATCTTCTCATTACACACTGTAGCTTTCTGTGAGTTCCTTTTTATTTTATTTTTTTTGTGGGTGGGCAATATGTAATTAGCGTGTCATAATCAAAATGACCCACTCGGCCACTTTATGTTCAGCAAAGCAGAATGACTGCGCCAGTGGTGGCAATCTGTGGGCATGTGCTAACATTATTAGCATAATGAAAATATACAAATGTTAATAGCAAGCCCACTTCATGCGGACAAGGATCTGAAGAATGTGGGCAAACAGTCAGATACAAACAGTGGTTATGTAAATGATTTAAAAGAGGGAAAGAAAAAAATGTATTTTTTTTTCTGTTTTAAAAACAATCCGCAAAAAGTGTCATTCCCTCTCATCGCACATCTTCTACAAAGGACTGCAGAGAATCACGTTTTCAATTAAAACCTCATTCGCTTGTAAGTTCAGATGAAATCATGTTGTGAATTAGCAGACGAATTTACATACTGGGACGCCTGCCAGTGTGCAAGGGGAGGCTAATTTACCTTAAAGATTGATTTTTTTTTTCTTCCTCTTCTTTCTTGAAAGGATTTCAGTGACGGCGTGGGAGCAATGATGCAGATTTGAGATCTGGGAAAACATTTACCAAAAAATCCAGAGGCAACAAAGGAAACCGAACTGCGAGATGTGAAAGCCTCCACTTAGTGAGGGAAAGAGTTTCTGCAAAGTTAGAACAAGGAAAAGAAAAACATTTTTAAAACCTCCACAAGGACACCAGTGCTGAAGCCATTAACAGTAAGTGTTTTTGGTAATGGCTTCAACAAAATGGATCACAAATTAGGAAGGACATGTTGAAACTATTCATTCTTGATTATTGATTTAAAAATATTCACGCATTTCAAACAGGCGACAAGCAACAAAGAAGTTGCAAGCAATCTCGTCATCATTGAGAGACAAATTATTGCTGCTACTCAGGTATAATTAAGAAAAAAACATCAATAGAAAGGGTTGGTGTTTATGATTCTTTGAAAGTTTCTGAGGCTCTACACCTGCATGAAGCAACTCCTGATGCTTGAGAAAACACTTTCAATCAACCGCCCATCTAGCTGCAGATTGTCCACATTAAATCACTTGCTCATTTTGTGAGGCCTTGTCCGACAAAAGCGCCGCAGCTCTTATTGATTCATCCTCTCAATTAAATAAAGCTTTGCTCCCTCTACACCTTGTAAATACCCAGAGACCCCCCACCCTGCACAATATCCATTCTCCTTACTCTGTTCACCTTATCAGTCTGCACGGAAAATTAATTCCCCCCTCTGCCGCTGAAATAACTATAATTGCAAACTACACAGAGAGAGAAATTGGAAAGAGAGGTTTTAATATACATTTCCAGGTGTATTCTCCATTTGTTCAAGTCAATAACATTTTTTCATTAACATTTGTAATAATGAAAAAAGAGAGAAGTTCTGTCCCCTGTTCATTTTCTTTTTAATTCAGACATGAATTCACTCATTCCTAACTGTTATGAGCTGCACTTTCTCATCCAATTTGCTTTAAATCCTCTAAATGAGATTATTGCTGGCTATCAACCATAAAAAAAATTCAATTTCCATATTTATCAGCTGAATGAGCCACATCACACAATAAGTGATTGAGTGCTTATGTCGCACTTTAATAGAACAGAAAATCGAGAAAATCAATATGATAAACAAGTAACTAAATGAGTGTAACTTGTTTCACATTTAACCTCTTTGGAAATTCCTTAAATATTTGGGTTGGAAAACATTACTCCTATAATGTAAAGATACTTCTTCCTCTATAGACTGAGCAGGCAAGAAGTACAGATGAACGGCTAATACTTTTTTTTTTGCCCTCACTTGCCCAACTGATTACTAAGGTGGAAGGAAACAGAACTCTGCATCAGCTCTCTGCTTATCTGTTGTGGTTGTTGTGACATCGACTTTTTGCCTTTAGCAAATAATGACACATTTCTAACTCAAATATTTTTTCATCTAAGTTTCCCTGTTTCCAGAATGCAGCATACAATTTCACCAGGGCCTTTCAAATTCACGGGGTCACCAGGTATTATTTGGGTGTAATAAATCATTTTAGTATAAAAATAATTGACATAATCATAAAAATGCTTAGATCATATATATATATATATATCAATTATAATCCATTTGGGCTGTGCAGTGGGTAGCGCTGCTGCCTTGCAGCAAGAGGGATCTGGGTTCAATTCCCGGCCCGGGGTCTGCAAGGAGTTTGCATGTTCTCCCTAAGCATGCTTGGGTTCTCTCTGGGTACACTGGCTTCCTCCCACTGTCCAAAAACATGACTGTTAGGTTAACTGGCTTCTCTAAAATCTCATTCGGTGTGAGTGTGTGTGTGAATGGTTGTTTGTCCTGTTTGTCTCTGTGTTGCCTTGCGATTGACTGGTGACCTTTCCAGGGTGTACATCGTCTCTCGCCCAATGACAGGGATAAAGCGTGAGAGAAAATGGATGGATAATCCATTTGCATTTTATCTGAGTATTTTGTAATACACTTGAAAAATACATTGAAAGATATATTTATCACACTGCAAAAAAATATATCTAAATAAGTAATTTTTCTTGCAATAAGTGCATTTTTTCTTGAAATGAGGAGGTAAGTGAGACACTTTGCCAATGGAACAAGACAATTTACATTTAAAATAAGAAAAAACAATAGCCTTGTCTTATTTCAAGAGCATTTTATCTAATTATCTTACTTTAAGAGTAAAAGTACTCATTCCATTGGCAAATTATCTTATTTACCTACTCAAATTAAGATTAAATGCACTTAACTGAAGAAATTTTTGCTCATTTCTAGATTGTTTTTGCAGTGCATGATGATTGTTTCTGTTTGGGCCGCTATTTGGTAAAGCCATTTGTCAAAGCCATATAAAATCAGCTCCTTACAGTAAGCTCAAATGAAGTAAGTAACAAGCATTTTTATATGCACTAATTAATGCAAGGGTGGTACAATTTGCCCCACAATAAATGGCACCAATATCTACATAAGTCTGAAATAAAATAATGAAAACTGCAAAGGTAGGAATGGCATACAGTATGGGCCCCTTTAATTTCTCTGATTATTTTAGTAGGTAATTCAATTGAAAACCAGGCTAGGTATATTATTCTAATATTTTCTTAAGGTGCTTATATTGTAAAAAAAAATTGAGGGTGCTGTAATTGTACACGCAATTCATGTTTGTCATGTAACAATGACTGACTTTTGATTGTTATTGCCCCCCCACTCTCCAAGGCCATGCTGCCCCGGGCAAAAAATTATATCAGAAAAACTGTTAAGCAACCTGTGTCACTTTGTTGAACAATTGTATTTTGTACTTACTTGTCTAATATTCATCCTGACTTGTATTTTTAAGTCTCCCTCCTATTTTCGCCTTTGTATTTTGATGAACACATTAGTCCAATCAAAAACTAGGGAGAAAGAAGGGGGAAAGAATGAGCCAACACAACAGACTTAATCAATCAGAAAGCTCTTAGCTAGCGGCTGCATACACATTAGGCCACATCTTGAAGATTTTTCAGAGCAAACCGTGGAGCAAAACTCCATTACCTCCTGACACAAAATGCAAATGTATCACAACATGGGGTGGGAAGGAATTAAAGACCCTTCTCTAATCAATGACAAACCAGGATGAAACCCTCTCTTCCGTGGATCTGCCATAGGCGAACTCCAAGTCCCCATGAAAACAAACACACATGGTCACAGGCAAACTGACAGACCCTTTCTGGCATCGGGTGGTCGGAGATTCTCATGCCACGATAGCCAATGAGTTAAAATTCATTATATACTAAACACCTTTTGGTTAAAACCAAAACAGCAATAATAATTTTAAACCAATTAAAACAATATCAAAAGTTAATTCATTAAATATATTAATTTTTCATAAAAAAACATGTTTACTGATATTTATCTATTTATACAGATATAAGAAAAAATATACATAAAGCCCTGAAAATTTTTTTTTCTGTTCTTATTCAATATAATAATCTACTATTTATTACTTTGATATTTTATTGAAATCATAACAATAAGTTGATGTTAGCAGATCAATCAACTGGGACATCTTTTTAGTTTTATAAAGAGCGATTGGTGTTTACCAGACATGACTGTCCATTGCTTTCATGACTGTCGAAACCCTTCAAAATTTTTTATTTTTTTTTTTTTTAAGTGAAGTAAAAGCATATTGTTAAGCCACCTAGCATACAGTGCACAGTATAATATCACGGATGCTTAATGTGGAGCTTTTTGCGCTTCAAACAGAAGGAGAAAATCCTGAGACTTAAGCTTGTATCTCATGAAAAGGATTTATTTGTACCTTGATACTACTTCCCTTATTCATTTAACATTTCTTTAATTTGTGCTACTAAGTCAGAAATTGTAAAAAAAAAAAAAAAAAAAAACACTGGATAAATTCCATATGTCTAAAATGCATACAACCATGTAATAGTTACAGGACTATGAAAGCCTAGTGTACCAGTTATGATACAAAGCCATTGGGAAAACCAGGCATTGCCTTTTTGTCTGCCAAAACCCTTCTAATATATGGGTTTTCTTTTGGACTTTATCTTACATCAGTCTGTAAGAGGATATTTAAAAATCTGATTAAATCTGGTGATGAGCGTGGATCCAGCCTGTGAGGTGAAGGTAAGAGCTGTCTATGTTCTACTGGGCTCTGTTCTGCTCAGACAGATGCACTGGTCTACGTAAATGACAGCCTGAGCCTGAGGATGTCTTCTGGCTGCCACGCGGCCTGCTACAGCCTGCTACAGCCTGCAGGTGAAGTGTCTGCGGCGCCATATGGAGCGGGGAAAATTAACAACAAGAGGAAATTCTCCACAACAGCGGGAGGTCTCGCTAGTCTCTCCTCCAAACAAAATTTAGAGACGTAGAGAAACAAGAGAGGGGGAGTGATAAAATTAATGGGGTTCGACGTTCTAACACAACACCGACGGCAATGTTTGCACAGAAAAACAAGAATTCCCTTTACAGTTTAGTCATAATGCACTCCTGCATTATAAATCAGTGGCTGGCTGGAGCAGTTTGACCCACTCCATAAATGTACATTAACCCTGCTGGCTCTCCTTCCTCCAATTCTTGTTTGCTTCTGTTACTGCAGGTGAGTCGCCTCCATCCCTGGTGGCTTCTTATGCTCACTGCCATGATAGCAGAGGTGCCCCCCCATGAAGCCTCACTTGGTTTGGGTCATTGATTACAAAGAGCCTCCTGGTTTTGTCTGACAGATGTGAATCCATGCTATTTAATTTGGAGAGTTACCCTCAACGGGACCACCATTAGCTATCCAATCTGACCACAAATAGCGTTCCATTAAGCAGAGAGTTTGAGAAGCTCTCGTGGTGCGTTTCCTGACAGCATGGAGGGAGCCTCTGCGAATTACACTGAATGTTAAGGGCTTGGTTTTTTAAACAAAAGGAAGATTTTACTTTAAGAAAGACTTTTGTTTTAGAGTTGCATTAAGAGCTGCCTCAGTGGGATTCTTCAGGCATATTAGAGCTCAAACTGTCCTTGTTTATGTCATGTTGGTTTGTAGTGTTTTGACCAACAGGCAGAATCATATAAAGAACCAGTGAATGTTTACATTTTAGTTATAAAATGCAAAAAAGAACTGGAAGCGGAGAACTGCAGGAAGACATTTGTAGCTTCCTGGTTGGTTTGAGAGATGAATTAGAGGTTGCTTGGATCTGTAAGTATTTGATTCAGCGGGCTTTGCTCACTGTACCCCAGAGGTCCAGGGGAGTGGGGGTGAGATCCGAGAGCATTGGTACTTGCAAGAGACATCGTGCTGGAAAGCGGGCAGGCAGGTGATGAAGGTTGAGAACTGCTGCACACAGGTAAGACCTTTCCCATGAAGATCAGAGACAAACTGAGATTCAATGGTAGTCATCGGTTGTAAACATCCGGTGAAGAGAGATGACTCTTCGCCTCCTTATATACATGCTTGATTTAGATATGTTTTCAGGTATGCAGCCACACTGGCAAAGATCTTCTCTGCAACAGGAAGCTCACTAACACCAGAAAAACAGCAAGAACCCAGAGATACTAACAGTTTAGTGTCTAAAGAGGGTGGGGTGGTAGTTAAAATGTTAATAAGTGCAATTCAGTTTTAATTTAACAGCCTTCTGCATTCCTAATTAGTCCACTAGCTGTGAATAAATGAGGAAGAGAGCTCATCTCTTGCCCTTCGCTTTCAAAAGAAAAACACATTTTGCCAACTCTGCTATAGAGCTAAAGAGAACTGCAGGAAAAGTCCTTTCCTCATGAACAAAGCAGCATGGTTCAATTTGCGGGTTTAAGCTATTATTTTCTCACCAGGCAGAAGGGATGAAAGAATTTTCAAGCAAAGTAACAGGCCACATTAAAAAAGGTAAAACAAAACAGAAATATAAAAGAAGATCATAGAAGGTTTTTCCTCAAATATTCAACAACAACCTCTCTGTGCGTAAAAGTGTGCATAAATTAGTTTATGTAATCATACAATGTAGATTAGCATGATAATGGTGGATGTTAATAGATGCCAGGAAGCAAGGAGTGACAGCACTTTGAAATGAGACATGCTTGGGGCAGTGGGCTCTCACTCACACACGCATGCATACCCACCACGTTGGGGAATAGCCGGCGAGGCTCTCGTGCCATTACGGCAAATGTGAGTGACGGGGAAGAAAGCCATGTCTAGCTGCCTGCCTGAAGGGTCTCTTCAGTTTTTCTGCCAGTCTATGGGCTCTTGGTCTCATGGGGGGCTCTATTAATTGTGGGCAAAATGGTCCACCATTAGATCTAAAGGTCTTAGAGAACATAAGATATCTTACCCCGCCACCAGGTTTAGAAAAAAAACTTAAAGAAAAAATCGTGCAAAATTCATCTGAAGTTTAAACATTCTGAAGAACTAGGATCAAACAGGCAGTCTGTAGATGAGATGAGGATGAAATTTTGAGAAAAAAAAAGAACCTGTGACTATATCTTTAACCAGGCAAACCATAGATTAAAGCAGATCAGGTGGTCAAAGATTTAATCTTGTCATGGAAAGGTGAAAAAAATTACATTTTACATGATTAAATTGGTTTACAGAGGGATCTCAAGCCACTGCTAGACCTTCTTTTCCAGCATTTGCTAATCAGACCAAAGATGGTCCCCTACAGAGACGAAAGAGGGTTAACACTGAGATAAACCTAATAAACCAGGAGCACTTATTTACAAAGCTCCCCGGGACACAGTTGGAGCATTCAACAAATATCACAAATCCCACTTCCTTTCATCTACCAACCTCTTAGCAGATCAGAAAAAATCAACAGGGGGTACAAGGTGGAGACATACAGGCCAAAGTATTTTTTGAGCACTACTGTGTAGTAATCCAAATAAGAACAGCTTTAAGGCAACAGCACATTGATGATCTCACATCCTGCTTATCATCTGACATACCCAATTTAGTCTGTTGCATAACAAGTCGGAATTGTTGCTAAGTGGATAGGTGGATTTTTTTTTTAAGTGGGGTTTTATTAAGAAGCTATGGTCAGCAAATATCTGACCTGTTGTAGACATGGATTAGACTAAGTGCTAATAGCCAGTCCCTTGACATATTAAAGCAACTCCAGTCTTCAAAATATCACCAGAATGGATGTATGTTAGAAAATCAGATGTGAACAAGGACAGTTTTAAAGGAGTGTAGTGTTAAAATCACAGCAAGAAAGTAAGTCTGATTGAAAATGAAAGGGTTTGTGTTAAAAATGGAATGGTCATGGTCATTGTGACAGACACTGCGATTCCACAGTCTAGGTTTAAATACCTTTAGATTTTACAAATGCCATCTAATGCCAGTATGACAACATCTAATATGCATGTTTATAAAACGGTGCTTACACAAATATTTCTGACTGCTTTCCTTATTTTCTTGATTGCTGTCATCCAAGGACTCAGCGGCTAAGAAAAAGTATCTGCCTCATGCAGCCCTCTTCTTTTTTCACATTCAAATGTCCAAGAGGAGCCAACAAATCTTGATTAGCAATGAATAATATTGATTAAACTAACGTTTTTAAAATAATAATTTTCCTGACTAAGGAAAAACAGCTATCCAAAACAAGCTGCCCCCATGTGAAATCATGATTTAAGTTGAGTTCAGTTGCAACAGCCACATCCAGGGCTGTTAACTTTCTGATCTTGCTCTTCCAGATTTTAACATATCCAAGAATACATAAGTGTCAGTTTGTGTGAAGGTTTGTAGAGGACCCAAATGCAGAGACGGAAGCTGAGGTGGTTTCTTTCAGATTTAGTGGTGGCAACAGAAGCATAAATCCAGCAATAACTTATCAAGGAACACAAATCAAAGGGGAACACATAGATTAGGGAGGGAATGGAGGCATGAAAAGAATCCAGTAAACACTAACTACAGAGGAGGAGTATATATTCCAAACAGAACCAAGAACAGAATCAAGAATGTAGTAATTAACTGATTGGGGGCAGATGTGGACAGAAGGAACTAGAAGGGAGCTAGGGGGAAAGGAGACTGCCACAAGGGGGGAACAGAAATACATAAGAGCTCAAATACAACCAGAAAACAACTAGAATAACACAAAATGGAAATGAAACCAATGACCCAGAATTTATAGAAAGACATAAAGAAGACATCAGTGTAACTGAAAACACAAAAAGAAAACTTAATCAAATCTAAAAAGTGCAGAAAGGGCAGAATCATGACAATAAGAAACATTCATTGACATCTTTTTTTTTTTTTTTAAAGCATTTTTTTTAAGCCTGACTGATGACACTAAAGTAAAACTTTTCGCAAGCTGTTAGACAGATTACATCTGGTGGGAAATCCTATCATTAAAAACATTTTTATCAGTGCTTATATGTGGAGATGAATTGTGGTGGTCTGGAGGCCTTGATGACTTGTTATCGACAGAACCATATTTGCTACTTTTTATAAGTAAATCCTCAAGGATAATGCCGGGCCATCAGTTCATGACCTCAAACTCAAACTCTGGGTATAAGCAGATGGTGAAAGATCCATCAACAAGTCACCTCCAGATTTTTGAGCAGCCATCAAGTCCAGAGTCACAGCTGGTTAAAATGCTGTGGAGGTGGTTTTGAACGGGCAGGTTATCCTTGAAAACCCTCCAGCTGTACTGAATTTGAATAATTATGCAATAAATATTGGACCATAATTCTTCCACACTATGTAAATACTTATGGTCAGGTATTACAAATTGTTGACAGCAGCCATTGCTGCCAAGGGTGGACCAATCACTTCAAACTGTTGAATAGCTTGTGGCTTTACTAGCACAAACTAATCAAAGCACAGGATATGTTTATTTTCTTAGTTTAGAATTATTGGTACTGTGATGGATATTAGATATTCAGTGATCTATTAGTTTTAATGTTTTTATTCTGGCTAGGAACAATCCTTTTGGAAGGGTGGTACATTTATATGAACTCCTGTTGTTTTTAATCCCTAAATGTGTTTTAAAAAGTAATACCAAAAAAGTTAAAAAACAATCCACTAGACTTTGTTTCCAAGTTTGAAGATGTTTCGCTTCCCATCTAGGAAGCTTTTTTAATTCAAAATGTCAGGAATAGCGTTGAGTTCGAAGCTTTATAGAGTAGCCCAAAACAAAGCCTTGTTCTGACTTAGAAAAAATGCAAATTGAATTAAAAGAATGGGTCCGCCCCTTAGGAACGGGGAGTCGTTTGGGTTCTTTGTTAGTCTGCAATACCTGATACTTGTCTATGCCTCTGAAAGGGGGGCATTAGGGCATTGTTGGCCTGGCTGACCAGGTGAAATGTAATGGTCCCCTTTAAAAGTAAAGTGGTATTTTTTCCAAGTTTGCTGGGATGTATTTTTAGTTGCTTATGTTACACATAAACTGTTCTATTGAGAAAATCAGAAACATGAGTTACTCTAAATAAAAAAAAAAAATCTGTTATATTATTAAAAAAATTAATTATATATAAAAGGAATTATATTATGAAGTAAACACATACACAGGTCTCAGTATTTAGATTCGCAAACCTGTAATCATTTTCAAATCACAATAGAACATCATTAGTTATATTTCTTCTTATGAACCAAAGTGACCACATGGTTCTAAAATAGACACTTGTCCAAAGATTTCATCAACTGCTCCTCCTTCTCAACCTTTTAATGCATCAAAGCATAAAAGTGGTAAATGCTGTTGAATCTTTCCACAGTATACCATTGGATTGATGCTTTACATAACCTTGGCATGAAGTAGTTAGCAGGTGCTGTTTACTGTGTGGTATTCTCTTGTTCAACAGTGTTGCCATTTTCTTTGCTGACCTTTTTGTCCGGACAATAACTATAGCCTCCTGAGTACAGGACTATAGAAAACATGGCCCCTGCTCAGGGGGACCATACTGCTGACCTTCTGACAGCCCTAGCTGAGGATCTACATTCAGATCTCAGGGTCAACATCCCCACACAAGCACTTTCAGGAGAGTCGACTGAAAATTAATTAAAAGCGTCTGTGTGCGGTGAATGACGGGCAGCTTTTGTTGGTCCTCAGCATTGACGAAGGAGGCAGGACAGTTCCGTGTCCCCTGTGCTGGTGGGCCCCCTGTGGCCCCGGCCATTGTCTTGCTGCCAGGCTCTTGTCCTATCAGGAGCAGCATATCAATGAAGCTGGTGTTTTGTTTGTGCAAATGGTAATTACAACATCCATATTTCTATGCATTACTCAGTGAAGAGTAAAGAGATTCAGAGGAAAACAGCAGACATTCAGACAGGCATTTGGGAGATGTGCCAGCGTACACAAAGAAAAGTCATCTTTGTTCATGCAGTTCAAATACATATACTGTTTGGATGACAATCTAGCAGTCCCTTTGATAAATCTTCCACACTGTGTGCTCTTCCCAGAGTGCTGCAGAAGAAAAGATTTAGAGTGAAAAAGCATTTAAGCAGGATGAAGCTCAGAGTTTAATGTGGTCCATCAATCCCATTCGCACAGGGTGGCTGCCTCCACAGCTGTCCTCCGAGACCATCAGAGTAGTTTAGTGGCATGTCGCAGTTTAAAGGTGCAACAGAAGAGTCAGGTAACAAGGGACAAAATAGTCTCCCCAACTCTCAGTTTTAACTACCCAGGTTCCCTTTGGCCCACACTCATTAAACGCAGAATGCATTTGTCCTTGTAGCTTTTCACACGCAAACCACACACATGCTCTCACAAAAATGCACTCTTGTTGTTCACAACTCAACACATCAAAAAGGCAATGGCCATTAGGTGTAAATGGACAAGTCTCAGCTGAGCACATGTTTCAGGAGCGAAGCAAATGCAAAGGCCAACAGATCCATTAAACTCTGTCCGAAACCACAGGAACTATCTCTGTCACAAAAGGCTCAGTCTAGAAGACCTGGCTAAGATATGTCTACCAAAACATGCCAGAAATGTTTGGCACAATGACAATTTGTAGATTAAGGCAAGAGTAAACAGGGGAGAGTTAGTAGGTGAACAGATATTAAATAGAAAGAAAAAATGTTTTAATTGTGGCAACAAATGTGAAAAAATCCTGTTATACAAAGAACTGGCAAAAAAACCTGAATCCATCAATTTTACAGTGGAAAAAAGCAAGGATTCACAAACTCTCATCAAAGACTATGCATGCAGTTTTGAATCAAATTTATTTGTGGTTGGAAAATCTTTAATGACATGATGATTGAGTGCTTTATCTGTGCTTACTGGATGTAGAGTCACCCTCTCTTTCCCTAGTTGTTGCTGCATGCAACAAGCTGTGTGTGTGCTAAATATAAGGCAATTTGCCTAAGCATTAAAACATAGCAATTCTTTTTTGTTTTGTTTTTTTTATCAGTCAGTCATGGCTTAGATACAAGTTAAACTTAGTTGGTACATCCCCTTTACATGTAACTGATGTAAAACAAACAATCTTTAAGAGTCTGATCAACAATGTCTGTAATGATAACAATAAAGTTGAGATTACTTTGCTTATAAAATTAAAATGATGTATGTTCTGAAATGCTATTCTAGCACTCTTTCTGTAAGGAGACGACTGAAGATAAGTTACATAAACTGTTGTGAACCATGAAGATGTGTATAT
>NW_015151465.1:150714-199609 GCF_000732505.1 Cyprinodon variegatus | reverse complement strand
AAAATGGAATATTAATATCAAGAGAGTTGTTATTGAAAATATTGTGACAAAAATGCAATATTCATTTTACCAGTAGAACTTTTCCATATCTGTTTCTGAATTACAATTTTGTAAACAGGTACATTTACTCAAGGTTATCATCCCATTAGTCTCTTATAGGCTCATGAATGTTAAATACGCCAATTTCACATCCTTGACAAAAACAGTACTTAAAGATGTTCAGGTATAATGTAACATTGATCTATAAGAAAACTCAGCACTTACCAAGAAGAACAATAATGCAGTGCAGTGATATTCAAATGGAAATAACATTTTACATCACAGATTGTAACTTTGAAGCTTTTCTGTAGCTGTGCAAATATTTAGCATGTGCATGTACAAAATCTGTGTATCACACACACAAACACACCCCAACTTGTCTGACTGTGTTTGCAGGGCCATCCATTGACTTCCATTCATTTCTGTAACCTAAACTCAATTCACATCTTAGTCGTATATATATAACTGGAATCTTATTGCACTGTGAAGGGAATATTAAACAGAATAATAATTTGTAAATGACACATTTCAAACTAAAATGAGAAAACACTTAAATTGAACTCTGGGGCAGACAGCAGGGTCAGAGGAGAAGTTGTAATCTTAACAGCAACAGTAAAGTGACTCATTTACCACATTCGCTCTTTTTGTTGACCCCTCAATTAGTGTGGAACTGTAACAATCTGCCCACCAACAAGAGCCATTCATCACCAACTGCCCAAACCACCAGCCAGCTTCTCTTAGCATGACTCACAGCAGAAGAGGGCAGCTGGAGGTCAAATTAAAGTCTAGCCTTTGTACCTACTACTCTAATATCCTCTGTTGGAAGGATGAACATTGATAGTGACACAGTCATTACATATGTAGTCCAATATGCAGATTAAGCTTTTACAAAGGAGTACATGACCCTTGTTGGAGTAGTTTTTGTTAAAGACTGAGAATTGTATTACGATTCAACATCCAAAAAAACAGACTCACGGAAGGGGACAGGAAAAAGAGGTGTTTTAAATCCACAATTTATTTTAATATACTTTGCATTGGCTAGATGAATTATCATCTTTTACATTTATTGTTGAGTGACAGGGTTCACCTAGGACAAGGCACCAGTCACAGAGACAAACCATTCAGATAAACTCATATTGCTACCATTGAAATGAAGAGTCAACCAAACATGCATGATTTTTGGATCTGCAAGGAAGCTGGAGAAAACACACATGCAGAGAGAACAACAGTTCCATGTAAAAGGCCCCCAACTGGAATTTGAACTCAGAACCTTCTTACTGTAAGGCAACAGTACAAACAACTCTGCTGCTCTGCATCGTCTGCCACTTTGACACAATTACATTTTATATATCATTATGACTATTTTGCTGTTCTTGCTTGTGAAGTGCATTGAGACAGCATGTGATGGAAATCGGCACTATATAAATAAATAGAATTTTATTTGTATTTATTTTGTTGTCAGATATTTAAAGTGATTTGAGAATTTCTTTAAAAAATTAATATAATATAAAAAGCAAAATTCTGTAGGTTTGTTCTGATGAAAATTCACTGATAACCAACGCTGACATTGAAGAAACATGCTGGCTAGCGATGCTTATTTTAAACAGAATAATTTTACTGGCTTTGATGGTTTTATCTTGCTTTCAGATGGGACCTGGAACCTTTGTCCATTATATCATTCCGTGAATGGTATAATAGATAAAAGAAATTAAATGTCTGCATTGGCTGCTTTCATTCCACATTTGACTCTATAGATATGGTGGTTTAGACATTTTAAGGTGACTTGAATTTTCCAACATTATCCACATCATATTAAAACTTTGGAAAAAGACATTTCCCTGTACATAGAATAACACTGGAGTTATTTTATTTGCAGTCTTTGTAAGGGACTCATTTCTTAGTAAGAAGCACTATGATTATTTTCCATTACACAGACTGGTGACCAGCTAATTATACATTGACGTTAGTTAGAATATGGTCCACACGGATATCAACTAATTAATAATATTTAAGAACTAGAAAATACTGGCAAAATATATCAGCTGACCCACTGATCAATGCAAGCTATATTTTGTTGTCACTTATTTATTAGATTGTTATAGTCATAACAGCTTAGGCAACTGATTTATTGAGGATTTTATTCCTCCTGTAGTTATGTACTTTAGTCTCTCGACTTGTAAAGGATATATCATTTATTCATGGTAGTTCATCATTATTAAATTTCTTTGGCATCCCAATATAGTTCTAAATGAAACAATAGAAACCCTTATCTTTATAAAAGAAAGACGAACTCTAATTTTGGAAAATTTTTCTTTTTATTGGAAATAATGTTTTTGTAAAAGGAGTGAAGTAAGTAAAGGTGATGTAGGAGTAACTAAGAAAAAGATATTCAGATAAGGTCCAAGTGGGTGTTAGGTGGGTGGCTGGCTCCCCACTGACTCGTGTCCTGCCAGACAATTCAGTGAAACGCTGCTCTCTTGGTCATGCTGTCATCACAGAGCGGCAGTGCCATGTTCCCCTTCTCCCTCTCCTGCTGTGGTTAGGGTTGCAGACACAGTAAAAAGCGGAGCAGTGATGATTTAATTATGACACAGTTCATTCAGTCACGGCGATTAGGTTTCCAGTCAAGGGTGAACTGATGTGAGGTAAGTTTGGTTTATGTTTACAAGGACACATGTTGGATCCGAGGCAAAGAACATTTGATCTCCCAGGACATGGGGTCTCCTGAGGGAAAAGGTCCAATCCTGGAGTCCATCTCAGCTCTGTGGAGAGCAGCGGCTGTCACCCTGCTCTCAGAGGTCTA
The DNA here is from genome assembly GCF_000732505.1 of Cyprinodon variegatus. Taxonomy (NCBI): domain Eukaryota; kingdom Metazoa; phylum Chordata; class Actinopteri; order Cyprinodontiformes; family Cyprinodontidae; genus Cyprinodon; species Cyprinodon variegatus. The sequence goes on along the minus strand of NW_015151465.1, from coordinate 196,767 downwards.
GTTTATATATGATAGATAACTTTCCACTGTCTTGCTGCTTAAACTGACTCATCTCCTGCTTGGTAAAGTGAGTGACTCACCTTACCTTGGAGGATTCACTTACCCTGAACACAAATTTGCAGGCCCCTGACTGACTGCTTTGATTAATGGCTGAAGGCTGCTGGTGGGCTGTTGTGATCATAACTGACATTAATCTCAACCTGCTGATTAATCAGTCTTGTGCAATGTACAGAAACAGAGCTATCTAGAGAATAGCTGCTTGTCTATTGTCTCATGAAATGAACTTTCACCAAGCACCGCTCTCAGTCCGTCATGAGTCCAGGGTTGTCTCCATACTTCTCACTTTAATAGCTCCCTCTTCCTTTTAAACCCCAATCAATACCTTTTAAGCAACATTTGCATTTCATAATTAAAGCAAGCAAGAGTTATCAATTTGGAGCTATTATCCACCACGCCTTATGGTGTCTGACATTTTGTTTTGATTACACTAGTGCCTGTATACTGTTATGGAAGTCATTAGACTGCTGTCACCACAACATGTTTTCCTGGCCTCATTAACACTGCTTCTATTGTTGTGCTGTAACTGTGATATTCAGCACATTTACAGAAAATTAAATCTATGGAAAAATAAAAATGTATACACATCCCAAAAAAAGTTTCCCTTAAAGATGGATTTTGCTTCAAAATGTGCATTGTATAAGTTTTCTATCCTCTGGAGTTTCACAGTTTAAGACGGAATAACCTTAAATTTAAACACTTTTTGGTGGGGGTGGGGGGTCTGTGACACTACAAATACATTAAAAGGAAACAGCTGTTATAATTTAGAAAAACCTGTATGGTGAAATTGCTTTATACATACACACTCAGGTCTCTTAAGTTGATGTGTTGTATCAGTGGCCTTGATGTAAGTGGCCTTTTTCTGCATATTATCTAAATTATGTCTTCTTTTTGTTCTCTTTTAGTTGCCCATCATTCTTCTTTGCAAAGCAGCATAATATCTCATAAGCTCTCCTTACACTGCTGAAGAAAAACATCTCCACAGCACAATACTGTCAACAACCTGTTTCATCCCCTTTAGCACTGTGTAGCTTCACCCCAACCTCAAACCGATCTCACAGTAAAGAGATAATCTGTGTTTTCAGTCCCTCCATCATGTATTCAAGACCTTGGATGTATGAATACATGCTATCAATGCATAATTGAAACTAGCTCAAAGAGTTAAATAACAATCATCCATCCATTTACAGACACCCTTATTCCCAAGTGAGTTTGCAAGGGGTGCTGGTGCCTATCTCCAGCTGCCTATGGGCAAAAGGCAGAGTCCACCCTGGACAGGTCGCCAGTCCATCACAGTGCAACACAGAGACAAACAGGACAAACAACCATTCACACACACAGTCCATGCAGAAAGACCCTGGGCCAGGAATCGAACCCAGAAACTTTTGCAAGGCAGCAGTGCTATGCACTGTTCCACTGCAGCCCAAGTTAAATAACACATAATATGAAATGAAAGTGAAGCACAGAATATTTTTTTAATTCTTTTAAAGTACCTGTAATATCTCTGGCTTTTTTTATGGCTGATTTAATAAAAAAAAATGTGTATGTGTCTGAGTTTAAAGAATGATTTTTCTTTGCAACAGTCTGACAGCTCTATGAAGAAAGACTATGGCAATATAATATAATATCCTTCCGTAAAAATTCAAAAAATATCCACTGGACTTGGTTTTCAAGATTTGAAGACGTTTCGCCACCTCTCCAGGAAGCTTTCTCAATTCAAATGTCTGGATCCGCAGTGAGTTTAAGTCTTATATGGACAAGGCCTTGTATTGCTTGGAAACAATATAATATCCTCCATGACCTGCTCAACAAAAGGTGTAGCAGGTAACCAGTATGATTTTACAAGAGACGCTGCATGTACTTAAGTTGTAGCACTAAACCAACGTATAATGCAGCTATATACAGCCAGGCTCAGACAATTTCACATCTGCTGCAAATAGGAGAAGCATCAGCAACATCCATAAGTGTCCGTGGCTGCTTGAAACTAAATTACACTGTTGTTGTTCATAATCAATTTTGTGGGATTAGTTAAAACAGGAGGAAAAAACACTAACAAATCAGGGAGCTTCTTCTAAAACAGCACCATAAAGACTTAGAAGCATATAGATTTTCCCCAGTGCTCACTTGTGTAAAGAGTTGTTGGGCTTGCTTTATTGACTTTCTCTGAAGGGTGGAACTGTGATATAGTCAGAGCTCCTTTCCTCACCCCTAATTATGGTGTCATAAACAGGAGAGACCATTAATGAAAACCACTCATGGCTTTAAAACAGCAGACCGGATTTGGAGGGCTGGCAGAGGCGTTAGGGTAGCCATTGGTATCAATCACAACCAAGTATTCCTGTGTGTCTGAACATGAACGAGAGGTAGTCAATAAGTCAGCCGGAGAGTCAACAGACTGTAATAGAGACACAGTGGAGGATGGGAAAAAAGGTGTTTGACACAAGACTGCCTGTCATTTTCACAAGATGGTGATTATGCATCATCCAGGAGAAAAGGGCAATCTGCCATGTGTTTGTCAGCACAAATCAATATAAAAGACCATCACTTTATGTCATCAGTGGCCAACAATATCATCATTCAATAAAAAAGGAACACTTCAGAAGAATCTGCTTTTGATCTCACTGAGGCCCACACCGTGCTTTTAAGAGAAAATCCTGGAGTTTCAGGATTTTCTCTGCAGCCCAGCAACAATGTAAGCTTATAAAGCATGTAAACTTTAATACACTGATCCTTACGACTAAGTGCTTTCCATGAATCTAATATCGCAACATATTCTCATTATCAGTTCGTATGAAATCGTACGAAAAGTTATGCACAGTATTTCGTGGGTTTTTGACGTTTTTCCTCGAAAAAACATGTCAGTGCGCATGCGCAGCCAGCCAGACGAAAAAAGATCAGCGGACGGACGTAAAACTGGGACGGACGAGCTTTGCACAGTGCAATAATTACTTCATGATGTCTCTCACTAGGTTGCTTGCTGTTTTGTATGTTAGGGTTAGGGTTAGGGTTAATTGTATGTTAAATTGTATGTTATTGAATGGTGCATAAGATGCGCATGCGCACTGATATCTTGTCTCGAGGCAAGACGTACAAATACGACGAAAAAAACATCAAAAACCTTCGAAATACTCTGCATCACTTTTCGTACGATTTCATACGAACTGATAATGAGAATACACTGAATATCTGTAATATAAATTGTTGTTATTAACCAATGTACAGCAACACTTGTAATACTTATAATAAGAAGAATTAGTATTATCATCAGTATAAATAAAACAAATAATAAATTAGAAAAAAGAAAGTGTAAATATACAAATGGAAGAGAGATACTAAGAGTCTACTACCTGAGTCAATGACACCAATGTTTTACTGTAGCAATATAACGGTTTAAGTTGCATGAATCAATATATCATGTAGAGTGGTAGAGTAGTAGTACTCTCTAATGATGCTTGTTCAGTATAAGCAGCAAAATATTTACTGTTCATTGCAACAGTTTGGCAGATCAGTCATCAAAAATTCATTAGCTCTCCTGAAAGTACATGTCTTACCTTTATAAGGCAATTGCAAGTAATTGTCAATGTAACTATTGAAAAAAGGTGGATTTAAAAAAACACATTCAGGCATGAATGGATTCTCTTTTTAAAAAACCTTTTAAGGATGCTTATTCACATTAAAGCAGATTCATATTATAAATATGTATAAGTGGTCTACAGAAAAAAAAAACATATCTCAGTAATATGAATGTTGTTATTATGGTAATTTTATACCAAACAGAAAAGTTGTTTTCTCATTAGAAAAACAAACAAAACCGTGAAAAGTTTTTTGCTGGAGCAACATCCCATCAGAGCCTTTCTTGGTTTTATTTGTGTTTGTGCAACTCTTCTGCTGATGGTGCGGCATCTAGTACGTCAGCATGCATTTACAATATGATGGCTGCAGTAAAGCCAATTTGATTTTCCACAGTGAGAGGCAATAAAATGTAATTACAACATGTTTTACCATTAACTTCACAACATAGCCGAAGCAATTTCATGCTGCCTGTAAAACAAGAAGAACAACAAAAAAAAGAGCCAACATGAAGTAGAGGCAGGGTCATGGTTGAATGGCAGAGAGGGTGCATGTGCCACTGATGGCCCTCAGTGGACTAAGCACGGAGCAGCCCACACACACATACACAAACACAATGCGGAACTAAACCATACAAATCCATCTCAGACACATGTTAGATAAATATTCATATGCAATAAACTGTATCAATAAATCCTCAGAGGAGTGGAAGCTATTCCACAGCAGGTCAATAACTGATTCCACCAGCAGATAATCATTTTTCTCTCAATGGTGGAGCTTGATATGATGTCGATACATGCTGTCAGAGTTCATTCTGGTAGTAGCAGTTAGAAAGAGCATCACTGAAAGGATATGGCACCTTTTCTATTCAGCCCCATTGATCGGGAGGTTGTATGTTAGTGGTGGCTGAGGAGGGGGGCCGTCACATCTTATGCTTTATGTTGAGTTTTGTATTAATTTAAGGGGAGGCTGCGGGTTGTGTGAAAGGTCTACGGCTCTGTTGGACCACAGCGTTATGGCGGACACAGGGGAGTCAGCCCTTTTAATTGTCTCATTGAGACACTAGTAGCCTTGATTGGTAGTGGGGGTAGGGGCAGGGTCTAAAATGGCAACAGTGCTCTGATACGATGAACATATACAATCAGTCAGGATAAAGATCTCACCCTTGGCGGCATGAAAGGGGGAAGTGAGCAGTGCTCGGGAAAAATCAATAAGGAACCGCTCATTTTGGAGGGACATGTGTGTCACAGTCAATAGGAGTTAATAGGCTGGGTTGTTCAGTGAAGACAGGCGGCTTGGGAGAGCAGCCGGGCTCTGACAGCTTAATACATACTGAATGGCAAGCCTGCTGCATGTAACAGTCACTGTGGATGTGTGGAGTGTGGAATGGAACCTGATGGGCGCAGGCAAAAGTTAATTATAGAACAGAGCTGAAGGTCTTAGACACAGAACTGCAGAATTACCCGTCCAGTAATCAGAACAGACGGAGGCTGCTGACCCTCAGTATAAAGACTGCACACAATCTGCAGTTATCATCAGCAAAGACTGTAATGTTTACACTGAGGGAAGGTCTGCAGGGAAGTTTATAATCTTACATAAGCTTCTGTTATATGATTTTTAGATTGTTCTTACAGTTATATTAGCCCAAAGCTGTAAAACAAAAGTCAAAAATAAGATGAATTATCAGCTAACAATATTTGTAATAGTACCTTTATAATGGCTTGATTAATTGTTTTTACATTTTGTGATTAGTTCATGTTAAAATACCTTATATACCATTCTTAATAAGCTTTGTTTTTTGCCAGTGAGATTACTTTTATATTTTTGCTATAGGTGCACGATCACTTCACCTTTATGACATTTTAACTTTTACATTACTTTTACAATTACATTCTTATTAAGAAATATCCCGGTTATAAAGCCTAGCCTTGCATTAATGTGTTGTTCAAGTAATGTTTTTTGAATACTTAAGGCATCAACCTTTACATTGTCCCAACATCATTGATATAATGATTTTCTGTTTCTTAAATAATCCATCTGCTAGATAAGATCTAACTATATGAGCTAAATTAAATGAAATTAAACCGTATTTTATGGTTTCTAAACACACAAGATGGGTCTAAATAAACTTTACTGTGCATCTCTTTCTGCTCAGTGTTGAGTGGTTTGGATGATTGGTCATGAAACTTTTGCCAAAACAAAACAATTCAGATTTTTTTTTATTTAAATGAATTGAAATAAATCCATACACACAAGGATCGGTAAAATAACTTTGTTAATTGGGGTCTTTAGGTCACACTGTTCAGCTTCATACAGAAAGATTGTCCTTTTAATTAGTGCTCATCAAGATCTCATTATGATGATCATAATCTCTTAATTTCATCAACTAATTAATAATTAATTACAATTTCAGTGTACAGTACAGTTTATGTTACCTTTTAAATCTACTTAACAGTTGACATTATAGGTACAAGTCAGTGATTTATTTAAAGACATGAAACAGTTTTAATTCAGTCTAATTATAACCATAAAAAATCCTAAGAAAAATTGGATTTTGTTGATTAATTTTCTAAACAAGTTCACTGTCTGTGTTTGGTGGTGGTTATGAAGAGTAGCCTACTGAGAAAGAATATAGGGGAAAGTAAAAGGCTTTAGCTTCAAATGACATTTCAATAAGTAGAACAGAGCGTTAGCGATCCATTCCCAACTTTTCTGAAACAATTATTGAGATGGTACCTCCAGGCGATGTGTGTTCCCGGTCCCCGGAGTGCTGCCGGCTGAAACAGTAATTGACTAAATTGTAAAACACATCGAGGCCATTTACAAATTTGCCAAAAATGAATCGTTTAAAACGAAATGAGGGTGACTCTCAAATTAGCAAGCAGTATGATTGAGATGTGGCTCTGGGAATTAAGAAGCATGATTTAGAGCTCTGCAGAAAGGAGCATCTGTGAGTAGTCCAGTGTTACTCAAACCCTGCTCCTGACTCGTGTTTAACTATCAGTGTGGTTCAGCAGATTATATTTCATATTTAACAGATAGATACAGGGATGTTCAAATCTGTGCCTGAGCACGCCATAAACCCCAAAACAAACAATAACAACCACAAAGCTTTAACACTGAGCCACACAGCTGTAAAGGAATGTAACATTTATCCATGCAGTACGCTGGAGGAGATCGACTTCAGTCTAGAGGCCATAAACCACTTTCTTAGCTCCAAATAATAATTTTTCTGAGAGCAGTGTGATAAATCATATGACGCTGATCTCACTGGTTTAAACATATTGTGCTGCAAGGTGTTTGAGAATGTGATCTTAGCTACATTTCACAAGGTGCACTGGTTTCTGGAAAACAACAGCGAATTACTCTGACTGTTTAAGGTCTGTCAGTAATGATTGATCGTTGCACAGACACTGTGTTGATTGTTGCCTGTTGTGCCATTCATTTGCCTCCCAGCAGCCACTGCTTCTGGTCTTACCTGGGCTAAACTCCTCCAACCAGTGATGAGTAATTACTAAGTTCATTAGCTGTACCAGTGGCCTGGAGATTTGTTAAAACAAAATTTGTCAGGAACTCCCACTACAGCTCTTGAACAAGAGTTTGGCATTTAAATATAAGGTGGTTATCTGTAGTGTTAATTAAGGAACTAGTGCAACAGGCAGCTGATACAATAAAAGAATATTAAAAGAGATTTAGTACATTGAGTTAAGCTTCTGAGGGATAAGGCATATTTCCTATTGTTCGCTGTAAAATTATCTTAATACTCTATATTAAAGGATCCAGCAGCATTATTGATCTGTTAAATGTCCTTAAATGTCCTAAATGGATTTAAAAGAAGGAACTGACTAGGTAAGTCCAAACCTTATTTTAATTTATTTATTTATTTTTTTTTTCAAAAGTTCAGTAGACTTGTTGTGCTTTAGGTCATTATCTCTTTACATAACCAAATTGTATTTGGACTTAAGGTTACAGACTGTAAGAATATTTCCTCAAAGATGTTAGGAAATCATCATTTTAGGAATGTGAGTTTGGCCTTTGGTGTTTATCTTGGAATGTTCTCATGGACGCCATTGTTGTCCAGTCTCTTTCTTGTTGCTCAGTCATTAACGCAATGTTAATGAGGCTTCAACAAATCTCAGGACAGAGGATTTTACCCATAGTGCAGAGTTAGTTTAGCTTTTTATTCAATAAATAAAATTGGAATTCTAATTTCTAATTTTTTTTTGTAATTAACCTGGTTATACTTGATTTTAAAACATATGAACTCTTGTAAAAGTAAAAAAAGAAAATAAAAGAAAAAAAAAAGAGAAAAAAATTATAAAAACTGATGGGTTTATTTTCTAAAAAAAAGAAAACAAAAACAAAAAACTGCATTGTATCAAAGTCCATCCATTCTTCCATCTTCTTTTCTCTTATTGCCCTGCTTATTCTGTCCGGGTCTATGGGTGAGAGGCGGGGTACACCTTGGACAGGTCACCAGTCTTTCACAGGGCAACACAGAGACACACAACCATGCACACACACTCAACACCCTAGGAAAATTTAGGGAAGCCAATTAACCTATGATTGGACTGAGGAGGAGGGCTGAGTACCCAGAGAAAATCCACGTATGCACAAGGAGAACATGCAAACTTAATGCAAAAAGACCCTGGACTGGGGAAGGAACTCTTCTCACTGGCAGGCAGCAGTCCTACAAACTGCACTACCCTGCAGCCTTGTATCAAAGTCTTTTTTAGTAATTGATTACCTCAGTTTTGTCTTCATCTCCTTTATCCTTGCTGTAGCAGAACCTAATGTGTTTTCTGTTCTACATGGTTCTAATTGGAAGCCCCAGCTGAGGTGTAAAATAAAGCACAATGCATAAAAATAAAATAGCAGTTTAATTTTGTTTCAATGCTGATCAAGTATTGTGTAATCAATTCTCTGGATTTTGTAAATTTCCATACAAATGGGGTCATGCTTCTTGTAATGGTAAACATGTGTTCCACTGTTCTGGTCCATACCTTATCTATCTTGGTTACAAGTTTTAACCTCTGAAGCCCTGCTACAGAAGTTCTTTATAACTTTAACTAAAGCAACATGGTGCATGGAGCAATGTTTTTATGCATGTAGAAAATTCTGCTAGCATACAAAGAATGTCCATATACAAATAGACTCTTAAAACATCTACCTTTCTATGAAAATATCATCTCAATATTACCGGTATTCTTTTTTTAGCCCAGAGAAATTAGTAGAAAATTAGACTTTAAAGGGTTAGAATTTGGTCAAATTCTTACATGTTTTGCTAAGAGCTTTTGTATTTATCAAAGTGACTTTAAGCATTTTTATACCAAATAAAGCAACACAGAGGAATTCAAATAAACTATTTTGAAAAAGAAAAACACAATGAAGGAAAAAGTAATTAAGCAAGACTAAGCATGAGGGGCTATAGAAATACAAAATGAGTAAGAGAGAAATTGTGATGATTTGAAGGACTAAGGAAACACAACTGAGGAGGAGACACAAATTAATGTGAAAAGATTTGAAAATCTTAGAACCAAGATCAAAACCTAGATTCCACATGAAAAAGAAAGGATTCAGATCTAAAAGTAAATTAATTTAAGCAACCTATTTGTCACAACAGAGAATTACATGAATACATACACTCACACACACAGGATTTGTAGTTTGTCACAAACAGGCATTTTGAGCCCTTACTGATAAACATTTCCTGTTTGTGTGAGCAGCCTTGAGAAAAAAACAGATTATAATAATAATAACCTACCTAAAAGACTGGAAACCTTTAAGAAAATAAATATTTGATTAAAGTTAATTTACTTAACAAGGATATAATATAAATACGAGGTTCTCCTTTTTATGGAAAAAACCTTTCCTCGATTATATTTTCCTTTGTGGTGTGGAGTTAAAGTGCCACAAACTGTCTTAATACAATGCCGAAGCATTTTTTTTTTCTTAATCGAAAATTGTTACTTATTGATCTGCACTTTGTAAAGCCTTCCGGCGATGCTCCAATCACTGCAGCTGTCAAAAGCATGAAATACACACCTATCCTTTGCAATTTGATGGGACACTAGTTCCCATTACTGGCACATTTCCAATGTTAATTACCTTCAACATCACATCTTCCCTCTCTCTAAAGAGTCTTGCACAGGCCAGTGGCGTCCCACCAGAGGACAGTGGGGGGTAAGAGTGATAGGGTGAGTGTGGAGATATTGTGCTTTGCCTTTCTAGAGCTTGTGGTGAATATGTGCATCGCTGAGTCTGGCCATTAGGCAGCATGATATGCTTTTCTTTTCCAGACCATTTCATGTGGTCAAAATAGCATAAAAACACCATTTTGGTTCAATAGGAAAGACTTCAACTGAATAATCACGAGGGTGAAACTGTAACTATTACAGAGGCACCTCTGGGATAACCATATATAACTGGGGTGTCAAAAACAGTGTAGGGTTTCTGGAGGGCAAAGTGTTTGAAGTGTATGCTGTTGGCTTATGTTACAACATCTGCTTTTAATTACTCAATTAGCACCATCATTTAGTCTCCTTGACATTCATCCAAATGGCAAATCATAGCCGGAAGTTGTTCTGTTTAAACAGAGCGTTAAGAGGAGTCATGAAAAATGCATGCTTGATAATGTATATGGATACTTAGCTAATTGAACCAATTAAATGAAGGAAACTGGTTTGAGTAGGAACAGTGTGAACAAACCCCTCAGGGAAGAAGCTTTGACACCTCTGATGTACAGCCTCCCCTCTCCCTATGCACAGACACGGGCCTGAGGTCATTATTCAGTAGACAAAAGGTTCCTGACTCCAGTCATACAGCAACAATGAGACAAAAAATTAAAAGCTATGCAAATTGAAGGTTACTGAAAGCTTTAGTGAAGTTATAGATACAAAAAATAGATTTTTCAAGGAACTTGAATATTTTCTTTATTGAATGTTTCCCATAACCATTAAGCCACTTTTTCTGCATATTATCAGCACATCTATAAATTACAAAGGCCACTATGAGTTGCCTTGATTTCCTGTTAAAAACCCAAATGTTTATAACAAATAACCTCTCTGCCAATTTAATGTATGGTGATGTGAAAGAATATTTGAGTGCTTACATTTGTCTTCAGTTTTTACTTTTTTTCCACACTTCTGTAATATACAAATAGTCCCCCAAAACAACCTGGCCCATTGTGAAAATAAATAATAAAATAAATGCAATAAACCCCCCATTTTTGAGAGCCACACCCAGGGCTTATTACTGTCTGACCATTTAAATAGAAACTTTCCCAAACCGATAAGTAGAAACAGTGATCAACCCCAGGATTGGTTAGCAAAACAAAAATACTCAAAGATACATCAACAACTAATCTCGGAGGTCAATAAAATAATGTAGAACATCTAAAACTATGCAGCTGTTAGTTACATTGCAGAGAGGTTGGTACCTGTAGGAGATTTTGAAGAAAAAAAACCTCTTTATAATCTTAAAGGATTTGGGGGGAAATATTCAAGATCAAAGTAAAATTTTCTCAAAAGTGCGTCACACCAATCCCTGTCTAAAATTAAAACAGCATTTCTGAAAAATGCCCCCCTACCAACAGTCAAACATGGCAGCAATAATGTGTTACTATGAGGCCTCTTTGGCTCCTCAGAATTTAAATCAAATTTAGATGTTATTGTATCACCTTAGACAGGTCAGTTATAGTTGAAATTCTCCACCTGGCTGAATTAAAAAAAGTACTGAGATAAAACCATGACCAAAATTCATCCAAAATATGTTGAAGAGTCATTAAAAGTTCATTCATATTCTTTCAGGGCAATTATTGTGGACGACAGCAACCAGGTCAAAACCAGTTATGATGTCTAGGGGGTAATGACTCTTTCATGTGGGACCAGGCTGGTTTATTCAGCTGTTATCCAACAATACATGAAAATATTACACATTTAGTATGAACATGCTTTTTCCAGTACCTGAGAAGGACAGAAAAAAGCTTTACTAAGAAAATTTGGAAACAAAACTTTATTTTTGTTTTAGAACAAACATATACAACATGGCCCTGAGGTTAAATGAATATCATGTCAGTTTAAGCTTACTTCTACCCAAAGTTAAACCAATGCAATCCCCCTCCTCAACAAAAAAGTAAGAATGATTGTACCCCTGCGGTGGTGATTTCCTGCATGCAATGGATGCATAAATAAACATAGGCATAAATACACAGAGGACACTGACTGGGACTGGGTGGCCAAGTGGGGCAGCTGTTATTAAAAGGGCTATTTATCACTGTCACCCCTCTCTGGTTCTCATCCTTCTATGCCCTCCAGCGATGTCACTGGGCTTCTCGGGAACGATGTGGCTCATCCGACCAAACACACCCCTCTACATCAAAAGCAAAAATGCTCTGTGTATGTGCAACTTTAACCACTTCTATATGTGTTGTGCACCTGGGCAACATTTGCCTTCTGATTGGATGCTTGTCTGAAAAAAACCCAAAAAACACAGATGGAAGTAACTTGCTTCATTCAATTTCTTACGAACATCTACAGTTTAGCTATACTACACACCCCGTTCATTTTCTGCTCTGTTGCTTTATTGATTTTAGCCACAATTATCCACTTTTCTGAAGCACTGCATTAAGTGAATTCCCCCTTTGTTGGACAATAAGCACAGAAGGTTGGCTAAGTCAAGCTATTCCTCAGCCTAAGGGGACTTAGTATTTCTCCAGCACCCTCATCCTCATTAGCAAGACCTGATAATAAAAACACACACACACCTCAATTAGTCCATCCAGGGAAAAGGGAAGAAAAAGAAAAAAAAACAGGTTTCCAACTTTCAAAGGATATTCTTATTGCAGGTCAAAACTGAAAGTAGATCTTGAACAACATTTCAGGGCAGAAACAGTTATAGTCTAGCTGCTTGTGTGAAAAAATGCTGGCACAAGACTTCTTGTCAAGTTTGAAGTCATGGCCAAATACCCTCCAGGAAAAACCTAAAACAAAGTTAACAAAACAAAACAACCCACAATATGCACACCACACTACTTTGCTGGAAAGAAAAAAGTTATAATGAAAGAAAAGGTGTATACATATATATAACTTGGGAGAGTTAGATGACTCTCTATGAATAGTACAACACAACTGCAAAGGCCAAACACAAAAAAGTTAAATGAAACAAAACACCCACATTTAAATTAGAATAAAATTGCAGCTTTTCCTACGATTCTTCTTTGATATTTAACTTCAAAACAATAAATGTGACATAAAACTTAATTCCCTTTCAGCCAGCCATTTGCCCAATTCATTTTATAGTGTGCCTTTGGCCTTAATGCCATGCATATCACTCTACTTTTTTTTAACACACTACTTGTGTACTCATGGTCTCTAGATCCCATAAACCTCTCACATGCAGCAATCCACTCACGATTAATGAAGTGCTTACTTAACCAATTTAAACCCTTAATTCCTATTAATTCAACATAATAGCCACCATCTCAAACAGAATTAGCAGCACTCTAGCAAGAAGCCTGCAAATCTCTGGGGGGCAAAAAGAGTCAAGCCAGCAAATTCCACATTCTTTGATAAATATGTAACAGTATGTATATCACTGTGAAAATGCATAACCCTCGTGTAAGACCCCTATCAAGTCTGCTTTACACCTGTATTACATTTCTCCCTCAATCAGCAGCTTTTCTGAGACGCAGGCCTCCCACGAGGAGTGGAAACCATTACAAGGCAGCGCAGCTCATTTGCAGAAAGATTGGAGATCACGCCGCATCAAAAAAAGCATGTGAGACATTTCTCAGGGCAAAATTGATTTATTCCATTTCTAGGTTTGCAGGCAGCATCAGTATCAGTGTATTTAATGTAAATCCCCAATCTGGAGCTGATTTGCTGTGTGGGCTGCTGCTTACTGTGCAAGTGAGAAACACACCGATCGAACAGCACAAAAGGTTGGTAGTTAAATGCGAGACCAGGGTACATGCAACATTTCTTTACACATGAATGTCAAGGTTGTTTAAGGAAGTGTAAAATGCATAAAGACAGAATAAAATAGTTGATAAGTACAAAAGTCATCTAAAATAATCCATGTAAAAAACTGCAAATTTTCTGTGAAAGGGAAGTGGAAAACTATAATTTCACTTTAAAAGTTTGTTCATTTCTTTGATCAATTTAAAGCTGTGTCAAAGTACCAGTAATACAATAGTTTGAAATGAATAAAGGTGAAATGAAAAGACTGCATAATAACTCAAACATTCTGCTCCTATGAAAATTATCCTGAAAGTTATTTGTCTCACATTTGCGACTCCAAGTCCAATAGATTTTTACCTCAATGTCTAAACCATCGGTCACCAACCTTTTTACAGTTGAGGGCTAATTTAGGGGCACTGAGTCACAGGAAGGGCTACCAATACTAACCTATGAATGGCAAGGGTCAACGTTCACCTAAACTTCATACATTATAAACATATCTTTATCGTTTCTTTAAATTTATAATTTTCTTTTAGACATTTTCCTTTTGAAATCTCTATAAATGCTTAAATGCCATATATGATTAAATGATGAAATGTTCTATAACCCAATTAAAAAAAGAAGAGCAACAGAATACAGTGAAATTTCGAACGTAGCTCACTATTGAGTTCTTCTATTTTCAGAAGACTCTAAGGGCACTCCAGTTGGTCCTTGAGGGCCTCCTTTGGTGACCCCTGGTCAAAACTCTTCATAGATTTTAGTTATCACAATGAATATTCTCTTAAAACCTGAACAGGAAAAGTTTTGCTAGATTTAAGAAGGCAGTTTCAAACAAAAACTACAGGTCTTAACCAGAAAGTTTTTGCTTTCTCCCATCATTCGAGTGCTGTATATTTTTCTTATTCCAATAATCCATCCTAGCATTCATATGCCAGACATTTTTTTCTGCATATTTTTAGCAAGGCATTGTAATACCAAAACAGCAACTACAGTAAATGAAGCCACCAAACTGGTCTACTTTGACAATCAATACAAACGTTTGCTTTAAAACATCAGAGACACTCTGAATGTAACAACAAAACAAAAATCAAAATATGCACAATGATTGATGCATCATTGTGCATATTTTGATTATGCTTAATTGCCCTCTTTGCACTTTTTCCATCAAAAATGTAGAGATTTCATATTAGGCTATACAAAATTTTCTACATTTTAACCAAGGGGTTAAACTTGTTTCCACTCACTGTTGGAAATAAGTTGCATATTATACAATTTGGTCCAAACAAATTGTAAACAAAATATTGGCAGTGTCCAAGATTAGTATTTAAGGAAAGTTGGACATGTCTTCCCTTTTTTTCTAATGCGATTACCCCTTCTGTATAAGCCACAAAAACATAATGTCATTCTTTGGTTGAGATAAAAAAAAACATAAACAAATAAATAAATATCTCTGAACATTTTAATTTTCCCTCGAAAGAAAAAAATAAAACGATCAAGCACAGCCTGTGGCTAGAGGAGCCTGACTGCATGCTGGTGGGGGGTAAAAGACAGCCTTCGGGGGTGTGGAGGGCGTCTGTTTTTTAATGAGCTGAAACTTTAAATACTGCATAATATATAATAAAAATGGATAGTGCATTTTACTCTCCTGAAAAAAGTGGCAAAAAACTATTAAAATCCATTTCTCCCTTAGTGTTAACAGAGTAAACATTAAGTATGGAAGAAGTGAATGCAATACAGCAACATCACCAAGAAAGAAAAAAGGAAAAATAATCAACTTAAACTAAAAAAAAAGAGGGATGAGGATGTAAATAAGAGCACATGCTTAGGGCCATCCAATTAACATAGCATATGTAAAGACGGAGAAACATCAAACTATGGCGTTTAAGCACATATTAAGTTTTAAAGTTATTACTTCATTTCTTAATTTGTTATTGGCTACCACTGGGCGTGCTTTTAGACCAAAAACGCCCTCAACTGAAAAATACCTATGGAAAAAGCTGATTTTGTAGGTAGTGAAATAAATTATAGTGTTCTTTCTTATCCAAAGGGTGAAGAAATTCACCTAATAGATTATTATTCACTTGGTACATGAAAAAGAAAATACATATTTTAAATAAAGAAGTATTCCTATAGTACTATTGAGGCAAAGCTGATCAAACTGGCATGTACTCATTCAGACAACACTCTTGATGAAAAAATAAATCTCTTTTTCAGGCGTCACAGTAGGAATAACGAAATATGCCATTTCAATGTAAATGTTGTGACACTATTGGCTGAGACATCAGCATGAACATGTAATTCCAGTGCTGTCCTTAAAGTGATCTGAGTGATGGCTCAGGTATCCCTGCTGCTTGCAGAGTAAAGCTTAGATACGACGCCGGTGGCCGATTCCACAGGCTCACATAATGATAACCTCTCCAGCATTAGCTGCAGGGGTTGTTCGTGCAATAATTGTTTCTGCCAAGCCATATATCTGTATGACAGGGAAAACGTTGGTGTGCTAAATAATTCATTTGCAGAGTGGCTCCATCAACTATTTCAAGGAGATTAAAGTATTTTTTTTTTTAGACCGAAGAAACTGAACAACGCCGCAGCTAATTAGAAAATAATTACAACTCTCTGAAAGTTGATTAGCAATTTCACTGCTCGACATTAACAATTCACATTAACAGTCGTCGGCCTGAGCACTTGTTTTGCTTTACTTACCTAAACTCTAAATAGTACAAGTATTTAAAGATTTCACCTTGACAAAACTTATTACCAGCACCAGCTCGCAATTAAACATGCCAAACTGGCATTAATTGTTTGCTCATTACCACTTTAGATGCCTGTTGTGTAATTTAGACACTTCAATATGGGACCAGGCTATTAAAAAGCATCAGTCTTGCTGTAAGTGCAGTCCTCCGTTTTGTTAAGTTACAGAAGTCCATTTGCAGTTCAGATAACCAATACCCATCGTGGTGGTGACTAAGGTTTAATATATAATGTTAAGCCTCTGTCTGAACTGAAGAGGAGCCCCCCCCCTCCGCAGTTTAGAGTGACTCAAAGGTGAAGCCCTGAAAACAAATACAATCCACTCACATGCTCCGCAGTTTGGATTTCACGTCATCCCATAATAGCTGTACAGAAAGGCAGCAAGACGGCTGCAACCCCGGACGGTTGTGTCTAGCTGCAAGGTGGTATCAATGCAGCTCTTTGGGTCAAAGGGTCAATGAGTAATTAAGACATGGTTGCCTGAGCATTCCCCATGCACACTTTCAGAACTGATGAAAGGTTGCCAATGAAAGGAGGAGGATTTAAGTGCAGTCTGATACCACGGATCAGATTTCTGTAAGTGTGTCTAAATATTCCTTGTTCAGGGCAATTAGTTTGATTAAAGTCATAGTCTGGTGTCAGTGTGCTGTTGAGGAGGATTTTATACACACATATTGCATGGTAATACAAATAATTTGTGTAGAGTGAAGGTACATTATCACTTTATAACCCTAATAATTTGTATTTTTTATTTTGAATTTAAGCTTCCATTAATGTACAACACAAAGGTGCTCCTTTTGTTAAATATCATGGTTTCTGAGGCAACTACATGATTCTTATGGAGGTGATAATGATTAAGTTAAAGTTTGGTAAAACTTTCTCACAGGGAGTAACACATAAAACAGGTCAGTCTCAAACAGTGTGTATAGCCTGACACGTCGCAGCCTTCGTGTGCACAAAGAGGTCAAAAGGTGCATTGATTTCCATGTACGACAAGAAATTATTCGTTCATTTTCATTGCGTTAAAAATGAAGAGGCCAAGGCCCGAAAATTGAGGTCGCTTATAAATGCTAGGGATAGGAGACGCTGAGGGGAGAAATCAATAAGGCAGTTTGTCAGCCTGACTCTCGGAGGGCGCAGGAGTCTGAAACGGAGGTAAGCCTGCGCTGTCAGCAAAGCACATTACCAGAAATCAAAGGCCAGTGAGGCCCGGAGGAAGGGATGGACACGTCTTCCAACAAAGGACACATTTTGGTAATTAAAACCTATTTCATCAGAGCTGTCCTGCCACTGATTTTCTTCTAACACTATTGACCATCTGTTGTGTTGAGGATGACCACTAATTCAACTTTAAATAAATATTCTGGGCTTATAGTGATTCCTGCTTTATCAAGGAAAATATACCACAGATTTAAATAATGCAAGTTAAAAGTTGGATTAAACACTAAGATGAAAATTTTGTTCTTACATGATTTAGAGAATCTATTATAGATACCAGCAGCTATTGTTATATAAAAATATGTAACGAAAACTATTTAAACTATAATAATGTTAAGTGCATCTGCTCCAATCAGCATCAAACTGGACAATACATAACTAAAAGTAGCTTTCCCTTGGTTTTAAAGGGAAATGAGCTTTAAATCTGATACAAGTGCCTTTAAAGTGCTTTGCTAAAATATCAATACACCTAAAACATTTAGCATTTGTGATTTAAAAACTTGCTTTTTAGAGAGGAATTTAAGGGGTAGCTGAAAAAAAAATTAGTACAGAGTTATGGAGTAGAAGGAAATGGTTTTCAGTTGTCTTTACAAATGTGCATGGAGCTTTCCTCATAAAGCGAATACATTCCTGTGCATATTGTTGCTAAAATACCTTAAGCTTAGGCAAATACACACTTTAAAGACTTAGATTTTGAAGTGGATTTATGTATGGATTTTGGCTTTCCCATTCAACCAATAACTATGCTTTGATCTAAACCATTTACTGTGGCCGTTTGCATCTTTAGAATCCTGCCCTGTCAAAGGGAAATCTGAGCTTAAGTCTTGAGACATCTAATGACTTTTCCTATTATTACCTGGTTAAGGAAATGTATTGTTAAATGGTGCTGAATATTGTAAAACTGAAATTCATTTAACAAGGTTTTAAAACAGTTAAAAGGGGCGTGAGTATTGCAAGCTTTTCAGGTAGCTATAACTAAGCCTTTACTTTACGTAAACTTTCTCTTGATCCAAATGAGTTGATAAATTAAAGTCCTATATGTAATCTCCCTATCTCATCTAAAATTATCGAGAAAATAGTTGCTAATTGCGTGTTTGAGGTCTTACACTGTAATAACCCTTTTAACGAGTCTCAGTCTGGTTTTAGAGCCCATCATGGCACTAAAACATCACTACTGAAAGACACTAATGATATTCTCATGTACTCAGTGGACCTCTTAGATCTCAGAGCTGCATTTGATACAGTTGATCACAATATTCTTTAACAAAGGTTTAAACATTGTGTAGGAATTAAGGGAAGTGCCCTTGTCTGGTTTAAATCATACTTGTTTGTTCATGTTGATCATACATCTTCCTAGATAACCAGGGTCTCCTTTGGAGTACCACAGGGATCAGTGCCAGGGCCAATTCTCCTTACTATGAAATATATGAAATTAATTATATGAAATAATATGAAATTTACTGATAATACTCAGCTTTATTTGTCCTTTAATCCTGTTAAAAATAAACCATTACATAGACTATAGGCATGTCTCAAAGACATAAAAACCTGGATGATTTTCTGCTTTTGAATACAGACAAAAAAGAAGTTACTATATTTAAAAGGAAAGTTGAATAGTCAGTAACTTTATTTGAAAGGGATTAAATTGGTGCAGAAAATAATGTAAAAAGGCCATATAATTTAAATCCCATGATGAAAGTTTCCTAGAATGTCCTTGTTTCATTCCTGGAACATTGCAAAAATGAGAAATATCTTGTGTAGGGGTGCATTTGTTAGCAGTCTTAGACAGCAAGGCAGAAACTCTATTTTAAAGGCTAGGCTTAAACCTCTAAATTTACATTTCCTTGAACCCCCAGTTGGCCCTGACATAATGCCGCTCACACTGAGCCTGGTTGTTCTTGATGTCTCTTTCTGTTAGAAGGGAATTTTTCCTCTCCACTCTCACTGTATGCATCCGCTGTTTAACCCTTTATAGGGCACTCATTGAAAAACTTTGAAATGTTAAATTTCCCTCTCAGGGTGTCATTGTGGTATATATTAATAATAATAATAATCTGTAATTACATTTTTTAAAAATTTTCATTTTCATGCTTAAAATCACAGGAAACGAAGTGCTCAAATATGGTAACTTGCCCGATAAAGGGTTAAGCGATTGCTGTAGAGCAGGGGTCTTCAACGTTTTCCAGGCCAAGGACCCCAAACTGATGACAAGATGGAGCAGGGACCCGCTGATTATATATATTGTATGAAATTGTGTTATATCAACCTGGTCCTATAGTCACTCTATTACAGATGGAGTAATGTAACTAAAGTAATCCCTCCCTGGGATTATTAAAGTATTTCTGATTCCTGGTTGATGGGACAGGTGTTGTGAATGAAACGGTGCCCAGCTTGAAAGAGCTCCTGTGTGTCGCTGAATGTGAGCATTGATGACTGAAAGACATCTTCTGCCTCCATTTATCTGTTTACTACAGTCTGTTCAATTCATGTTAATGTGGATTTAAAGACATTTCAATTCAGGAGGGAATATTAAAAAAAAAATGACCCCCATGCGGTGCCTCCGCGGACCCCCTAGGGGTCACAGACCCCCTGTTGAAGACCTCTGCTGTAGAGTCAATGACAAAATGAAAGTGAATATTGTCGTCACATGCTCTTCCAGAAGGAGTGAACCCTGTAGATTCAATGACTCGATGAATTTGACAAGGTTTCCTTCAGTAGAAAACATCTAACCAATCTGACTCCACCAAATTCTCAGTGAGATGTCAGGCTGTGAATTGGCACTATATGAATAACTCTAACTAAAAAGAGTATAATCCAAAAAGAGAGAAATCCTTCTACTTACATTATTTTGTATACTTTTTAAATGTTTAGATAAATTTTGTTTTTAACACCCATAGTGCTGCACAGATGTGTTAAGTTGAATGGACTTTATGACACATCAAGGTGCACAATAAATATTTATTAATTTAGCATAACATAACCCATGCAGTCAGACAAGGCCACCTGCTGCATACAGCATGACAGCAAATCCAAATACAGCAGAACATTATCAGGAGAAAATCCAGAAGCTTGGTTGACATCAGTGTCTTAATACATAGTAAAGAAGTCCTTTATTTCAGTACTGCGCACCTTCTTCTTCTTTATAGGCAAAATAGACAGTGACAGGTCCAACACTCGTCTGCACTGTTTCTGCAGCTCCTATCACCATCCAGCAGCCAATGCCATATGCCAAACAGGGGATACCTGTAACAATGAGCACACAGCTATTATTTTCAGTCTGTTTTCATCTGGAATAGAATTCTTTACATCAGGTTCTGTAGTTTTAACAACTAGACCTTTAGGTACAAAAAAATTGTCACGATGGATTTTAATATCCTTGTGTCACATAAATCCTTAAGATAAAACACTGCTGAAGAGGGCGTCCAACTGAACAAATTTAGGTGACTTTTGTTCTGAAATCTAGAACACTGGAAAAATACTTTTAATGCTTTGTTGGGCAAGTAAACCAGTGTTTAGGGCCACATAGCAGGAAACCTTTTTGCATTGTATTGGTTTAATGCATGAGAAAAAGCTTAGCTGTAGCAAATCATACATTAAATAAATTAAATCTGTTTTTCTTTGAACTATTGAAATAGCTATTGAAATACGGAAATGTTTGTTCCTACTCCTTTATAAACTAAGACAATAAAGTCAAAAAGTTTTCCAGATACATAGGGATATTTATTATTAGGCAATTATGAAAATACTGACCCAAATTAATAACTTTTAGCATGGAAAAAAACTTGTTTTCAAAGTCCAGGTTCTGTGGAGGTGCTTTGGTACAATGATATTTCACAAAGGGGAAGCAGCCTGTCCTCAGAATGTGATAATTGGATCCCTGAACTCTCCAGTTAAAGTTGGAGAGGCCAAACTGATCGTTGTGGACAGAGCTGTAGCGGACGCAGAATGAAGTCCAGGGTGGTAGTCTGCGCTGCTGCAGGTGGCAGGTTAACACCTCTGATGCTGCTGGCAGTGGAGCCTTTTTACCAAAGCTGCTTGGAAACAAAGCAATCTGCAGGAAGATGTTGTGTATCCTCTGCAAAAACACCTTCATGATTTCTGTAATACACAAGAATTGGTTTTAAATTTTACAATGGTTGAAGATAAGATTCTGTTTGAACATTTTTCTCAAGGGTTAGTTCACTGCAATGTGTTGACCGGATTATTTCTGTACATCACGAGATGGAAAAGCAGAATAAACAGAAGGTTCAAACAACAATAGGTTTACACTAAATTGATGGTGTAGTTTATCAAGCATGTGCTATGTTTGAGAAAACCTTTATTTCATTTGGGAAACTTGATGACCTAACAGAAGTCCACATGAAATTTTTAAACATACTGAGTTTGTAATTTAAATTGAGATTTTGCATAATGAAAACTATTATATATATATTTATATACACAATATGTATAAAATAGGGTGAATATAGAATTCAAACAAGGCCGGAATAAAAATACTCCACATTCCTTACATTCAATAAGAGGCTGTAGAGCCGAATGGGGCGATAACATTGTTATCCACAACAGTTTCGCAGACCAAAGGACAGGTGCTACCAACCCTAACCCTCAACACTGGGAATCAGCTAATGCTATTTGTTAGGATCGGCCCACTACCGACTTAAAAGTTAGCAAACGAACTCAACTCGGTTAAATTTCAACGAAACACATTTCAAATTCCGCTAGCAAGATCTACATATTCGGAGACAGGGGTAAGAAATATACACCAGCAAAAGGACAAAGCAAGAAACTCCTCATCCAGCTAAAGCTCTTTGATGTGGGTACTTCGATCAAATTTGTTCGGTCGGAAACACTGCGCGAGGAGTAAAGTTCCTGTTCGGAAAGTCACTCATGTACAACAGATATTTATACCAAAATAAATCCGGATTTTTTTTGCCGTTCAATAAATTGCTTCTGATATAAAATACGACATGTATCACTTATAATGAATAATGTAACCCAAGTATGAATTTAAAAAAAATACATTTTGTTTTCTGTTTCCTTTATTGCAGGTCTATTTTTTTTTTTTTACCACTATCGTCATGGATAAAATCTTTACTGGTCTGACAGCAGTCAAACGTCTTATTATTGTTGAGCAACTTTTTTTATGTTTACTCTTGAATTTTAAGGGCTTATTCATAGGTGATAAATTTAAGGGGGAAGGGGGGGGGGGGTAACCCTCCCTGACATCTCTCAGATCCCTTTAGCTCCCTTTAGATTTTTGTAGTAGGGATTCCAGTTTGGTGACTTCAAAGTAATAATAACAGAGGGAGCATGTTATAAATTAAATGGTGGTTTAAAACCTACATTTTTAAAGTGTCTATATCATTAGGTCAATCGATCAATTTTATTTTCAGGACTATAGGAAGAATAGTTGTACATAAAAAGGATAGAGCATCAACAGCTGCACTGTAAAAATTAAACTGCAAGGTGGTGCAAAAAATAAATTCAATACCGTAAGGCTAGTG
This sequence comes from Cyprinodon variegatus, assembly GCF_000732505.1. Lineage (NCBI taxonomy): Eukaryota > Metazoa > Chordata > Actinopteri > Cyprinodontiformes > Cyprinodontidae > Cyprinodon > Cyprinodon variegatus. The sequence goes on along the minus strand of NW_015151465.1, from coordinate 173,705 downwards.
ATCAGTACAGACATTGATAAATATCACAAAATGACAAAAATCAAAACCAAAAAATCCACAACTTGTTTAACGTCTTAAACCAAACTGAAACATTTTGTATTTTCACATTTTATGATATAGATTTAGTAAAGTAACAGTTAGATTAACCTCTACATTTTTAGTAATTAAACAGTAAAATATACACATCTTCATGGTTTAAAACAGTTTGGCAACTTATCTTTAATTAACATACATCACTTTTAATTTAATAAACAAAGTAATCAGTTCTGCCTGAAACAGTGCAGAAAAAAAAACGATATGTCATTATTTGTCCAGCAAATTACTTGCTATTCATTATCATACACTATGAAGCATATCTATCAATACATTCACAGGTTATAATATGAAGTTTCTCGGACGAACTGATTCTCTGCAGCAACTTTCAAAAGTTTAAAAACAAAAGGCTTCGGCCATATAGAAAAATGACACCATGATAAAACATCTTTAGAAGGTATCAATGTATCCTGGGATATTTTTACAATAATTCAACTAAAACCATCAGGAAAAAAGAGAAGATCCCTTGCCTTCTTATATTCACACCAGTCATGTTGACTATGAAAAGTTCTCATGTGTGCAACAAGATGTGTCGGCACAGCCACCAGCAAAGATCCTCTGTGACAAGAAGCTCACTCACACCAGAAAACAACAAAACTCCAGAGACCCTAACAAAGTCAGGCTAAATGATGTAAAATGTACTAGAGAAATCAAAAAATATGATCCTTACAGTTTTCTGTCTTGTCTCAATGACAGTGGTTTTATTGATTCTGGTGTATGATTGCATCTATAACTCCAACTCCATGGCGATAAGCAAACTGCAGGGGGTCCTGAGGACCTTCCCTTTTGGAAAAATGACATCTTATTCTTATACCTGACTTGGGATTTTCTGTCGTTGTGACAAAAATGCAGCAAACAAGCACATTATCGTTTAATGGTAATCATATTATTTTTAAGCAAATTTAGTTTTGTCATATTTTAATCAATTCTATACATTTTGTTGTATCTAGTTTTAGTCAACTACTCTTCAGTCATGTCAGTTTAATGTACACTCAGCAAACCTTTTTAAGACTTGTAAGATTGTGTTTTTAGATAATCTTCATAGAGAACAATGTACATGTATTTATAATTGTATTAATTATTTTAAACCTGTGTGAGGATGTATTTTGCAACACACTACAGCAGACAAACAAACAAACAACAACTTATTTGGTTGAGATGGATTTTCAAACTTATTAAACTTTCAAAAAACAAAATTTCTAATAGGAAATTCATGTTTTCAGATTCAAAACATAGTCAACATTGACCAAAAATAAAATAACATGTTGCTGCTATATTTTTCAGTAGAAATGTCAAACATGTTTGGTTGAGGTTTGATGCACTTTTTATACTCTGAAAGTTTTCATTGTCTTTCATATGAATTGTTTAAGACAAATATATCTTAGTCTTTTTTATGTTTTATCATGGGAATATTTTTAACAGGGTTGTGTACATTTTGGAGAGTCACTCTAGAAATTTCTGATACAAAACTCTAACATGTGACAGATGAATGGCAGCATATCAAGATCTTTATTCAGACGTCTATAGGTTTCATAAGTTGCTATCTATCCATAGGGATAACTGATGAAGCAGCTAAACAGCAGGCTTATCCTTCTGTTGGTTTCTGTTCTTTGTTATCATCTGTAGAAATTCCTCTATATTTCTGATCAGCTCCTACATAAAAACAAAGTCAAAGAACATTTTAATTACTACGCATTATTTTTTTCAATCAGAATTCTTTAACAGCCAAAAATCTATCAGCAACATTGTTCTAGATGTAACGTTTATGAATATATATTATTGACGCTTTATTAAGCAAACACATTCCAGGTGACAAGCTTTAACAGATTATGAAGGTTTCATGACATGGATGAGGGGAGATCGTTAAGTCATTAACACAGTACCTTGAAATTGGTTTCTCCTTGCTTTATAGGGGATGATATTTCCTGATGAATGACTGACAAATTGCGAGCAAAGGTCACCAGAGCTCCCTGGAGATCCTCAGAGACTGCTCTAATAACAACATTCCAAACAAACGAGTTTACTAATGATCCCCTTGTTGCCTGCTAAGAAACAATCACCTTGTTCATTTGATGGTTGTGGGTAAATGAAACTTTCAGCAGATAGCATCTTCGGTCTATAGGGGGATGAGCACAGCTTGATTTAACTGTTCCAGCGCTGTGCAAGCTAACGGATTTCTGTGATAAATATGTTGAATAACCCTCTGCTTAACAACCTGTGGAGTTCCTAATATTTACAAAACCTGAGGTGGCATCTTCATCCTGTGAAGAATTTTTTTACCTTCAGCGTTGGCAAACTAATCACCCCTCTAACATTCTTCAGTGCTTTCCTATTCTAATGAAGTGAAATTTCAGGTTCCTAACCTGCATATGCCTTTACTATCCATCAAGAGAACAGCTGTAAATTAAAATACAAGGAACTACGGCAAGGTCAATAGGTCAGAAAGTATACTCTTGTTTGCCTTTTATCAATATGTACTGGAAACAGCATAATGGTTGAAACAGATGATTGTCCTGGCTGGATAAGTCAGTTTTGGACAATTTTGTCCTACAATCACTCAAATGAGCCCTTGAATGAAAAATTAAAGAATTTCTTTACCTTCAAACTACTGCAAAAAGGTAACAAACCCTTACCTAAAAACTCCATTAAAGGGCAGGCATTAGGAGAACCTCCTTACTCCAAGGAAAGGGTTGCAGCATTTCTTCAAATACACCTTTAAGCATTTGCAAAACTTCTGGAATATTTTTCAGTTACACCCCCTCAGCTCTTATCTGCTTTATTTTGTGCATAATAAATAAAACTGATGCAAATGGAAATATTCACATCATTCCAATGGTGCATCGCTCACTGCTGTCATAAAGAGCAAAAACAGTTCCTTGCTTTTGCTAAAAAAAGGAGTGTCACAAACATACAGTTAAAAGTAGATCCCAGACACACAAACAAGAGATGGATAACAGCCAAAACCTAAGTTAAGATAAACAATCTTTTTTGTTCTTTTATTTATGCAAAATCTAAAGGATTTAATAGGCAGTGTTCTCTATGGGCATGTTAGCACTTTTAGAAACATATAACAATAATATTCAACAATTATAACCATTTGTTCCATACAAACATTTTAGTAATGTTCACTAGCAAAGGTTGGGACGATCAATATAATAAGTGGAAACAAACATTATGTTACTGCAGCATCAGTGTGTTTTACAATTTTCAGATGCCTTATTGGATTATGGAATCAAATTAGACAAGGACCTCTAGTTCTCAAGCCAGAAATGTAACTTCAGGAATCCTTTCTGGCTGATTTTTGTACATTTTTGTTTACTCAGTGTGTGATATGCATTAGTCTCACAGTGTAACATTATAATCTTAAAACACAGGATCTATTGGAATTGTTCTAAAAAAGTTATGTTTGGACCTTAAAATAGGTAATGTAGTAGGGAAATACTGTTATCAATAAGCTTCAATGTAATTCTTAAATAGATTTATCTTTAATGCAAACTCTAGAATCTTGAACTTCTTAAATTCAATGCCATGAGCTTTGCACATCTCAAATAACACTTGTGGTACAGCATTGAAAGGTCAGGGTGAAACAAGTGCATCCCCATCAATGCACTGCAACTGACCACTGTAGGGTCTTAAAAAAACAAAACAACTATAAAACAGTAAAACAAACCTCATCTGACTTTTCTGAAGCATCATAAATAAACAAAATTTACTAACCAATGGGTGACAATAGTCTACAACACTTCCTTTACTGTGGGTTCAATATAAGAGTTTATATGTGTGCACAGCAAAAAACTTTAAACCTAAGTAAGTCATTTTTTTTCTTAAAATAGGAGCATTTTTTCTTAAATTGAGCAGGTACACTTTCCCAATGGAACAAAATAATTTACATTTAAAATAAGAAACAACAACTACAGGCCCTGATTTCAAATGCATGATATCTAATTATCTTATTTTGATTTAAGGGTAAACATACTCATTCTATAGACAGATCATCTTATTTACGTACTCCAATTAAGGCTATATACACTTATTTAAAAAAAATTATTACCTGTTTTTGGACCGTTTTTTGCAGTCTGTAGAAAAAAAAAACATGTATTCAGAAAAGAAACAATATACATGTTACACATGCAGTGAAAAATACCAATGAGCGCATCCTTTTACATGTTTGTTTGGGTAAGACCATGGAAATTGTGGATTTAAAAGGAATTATATATAAAAGGTTTTGGTTTGTGTTTTTTTCATAAAAGTTTAAAGAGGGGAATTCTCCAGATTGCAGCTAAGTTTTGTGTATGATCGGTCATCCTGATGAATAAAGGGCTGATGAAGAAAACTCTTGGGTCTTTCTTAATTAACTATAAGAAATGGCAGATCTAATACATTAGTCTAGCTGCTAGAATCTATGGGAAGCTCATAGATTTTCAGAGAAGGAGAATGCTCAACTGGGCTTTATAAACACAAAACATATTACTATAACAGAAGGATTCCAATCATAAGTAACGCTAGAGAGCTTGATTACTTAAAAATGTCAGTGCTTAGGAGGATAAAATGTTGCCCGTTCTCAGCCACCTTTGGGAGACAAAGGCAGCAGGTCTGAGCCTTGGAGAGCTCAGGAAGTATGGCCCATAACTTGCTGTGAAGGCTGTGTGCTTGCACTTGTCAAAGGCAGGGCCCTTACCCAACAATAAAAGTGTCCAACAGGGACTTAATTGTGTTTGTAATATGCTGGTCCCTAATGATGGCCACTATTGAAGCCATTAACAACGGCAGTGGCTCAACTGCCGCAGTGAAGCACCGGGCCACCAGCTAAATGAATGTTTGATAAAATAATACAAGTCTCAGATTAACAAGCGTAAACTCAGGCATACTGCTAATAAAAGAACTCTATTGTTTAAGTCCTGGCACCAGGTTGATGAAGTGTTCAAGCATGCATAATGAAAATGGTATGAATTATTAATGTGTTGATTATTTAGGCTCATCTATCAAAATGATAATGAATTTGGCACCTAAACATTCATTGACTTTGGTGTGTAGTTACAGTTTTTTAGGTGTGTTTTCTAAAAGCAAAGATAAAAACACTGATCTCTTGTTGTAGTTACTGTGGCAGTACTAATGCTTCGTTAAAACCCAGACAAATAAAACTAAACAGTAAAATCCTTAACAATATCCTAGTTTTTGAATTTAGAGTGTTTTTGGTTTACATTATAAAAGGTGTCATACCTGTGCTACAGCCTGGTGTTCAGAGCATTTCCCTTTTACGGCCACTGGCACTTCTAAACAGCATGTGTGCCAATTTAACATTCCTCCAGTCACCAATACTAACATCTGGGTCATGGCAACCTGATCACTGTATGCAATGTCCAGATCAAAAGCCCATACCTGTCAAAAAGACATTAAATGACAAGATTTGCATTTATTATTAAGTTATTCACATAGAGAGACACCAAAAATAAGGGGCCAGGCAGCTCTGTGGCTAAAATATGTAGGCAATTCAGTTATACGGTTATACTTCCTTTATGTGTTTTCAATCTGCCCAGGGCGGTTTGCTTGGCTCAGGTCTGATGAGAACCAAAGTTCATATATGTATAGTAAATGGCATCATTATAAGTATATTAAGGGGTCAGGTTTGGACATAGCCTTCTGCTTAAATGGGGCTAACTTTGCAGATAATAACCTAATAGCTATGCCCTCTCTTCAAAAGTGGCAAATAAATCACCGGTGAAAGAGTTGTTAATAACTAAGTGGCAGTCGGCTGCCTCCTTTAGCTGTTCCTATTTGTCAAACTAAGCGCTCCTGCCACTGCATGCAAATTGCATCATGTTTGATCCTACCTTAAATCGGGCTTCAGAATGCTAACAGATTACATACATATGAAAGTTTCCTTTTTTTTATCCTAAATTATTGTGAAATGGTGAGGCAGTCAAGGAATATTTCAAAGTCACATGTTCAAACTTAACCGTTTACTTAATGAATCGCAGAAAATGACTTCAAAGCAGCATTTTTTTATATAGATCTTTTTGAAATACTCAATACTTAAATTTTGCTCAAAATGACCGGTAACTTATGTAAAAAACGTGATTTTATTAGGTCTGTTTTAAGACATCTTTTATAAATACAAAAACATTTTTTTAAACACTTTAACACAAGATAAGGAAATAACGAAAACTGAATAAATGTGGGGGGAAAAAACCTTCAACAAAAGGGTTAAATAAATAAATCAAAACATAAAAATCTAAATTTGTTTCTTGATTTTAAATAACTCAATATTTTTAGTTAATCCGATTCTTTCATTTTAATCAAAGCATTTATCTATAGTGGTGTAAAAATATTTGCAAAGCAAAAGTATGGTTTAAAGTGTGGACTGGAATAGATCAATTTCATTTAATTTTCATTAGACTTCCACATGCATATTATCCTGATGTAGCAGGATAAAATGCTTTCAGGTTCCCTAACTGTAGGAGGCAAAAAAGACACAACTTGGTTTAATGCATGTCTGCTTAATTCAGACTGTTATGTGGCCCAGTGTGATGGACACACAACACCGAGCCATTCACTAAACTCCCTAAAACTCATACTCCCGTGCCCCATTGTCACTCTTAACAAAGCCGCGGGAAATGTAAGCCTGGATTGTACCTGTTTTCTATTGCCTTGCATTTTCATTAAAATCCCCGATGCTGCAGCTGTGGCCCCGCTGTTCCACAATGTGCGCCGAGACTGCAAGGGCAAACATATGTGACCCACTTCTTCCCATCAAATAAAGTAGGCAGCTTTTAGCAACAGGTTTGAATCTAAATTGATGTTTAAATCCAGACAGGTTTGCCCATGTGGCTCCCCTTAGCCTGAGCTTTGTCTGTGTGAGTCAGGAGATGGTCAAGAATTTGCCATTAAAGTTCCTGCAACAGTTAAAGCAGTCACTGCTTTATTATTATTTATGCTGTATTCAAACGCCTTGCGACTGGGTCAACATCAGAGATAAAATCCTATTTTCAGCCAGTCCAAAGAAGGACAGGGGGAGAATATGCCATGTTTAAATTAAAGACAGACATGTTTTCTTAAAAAAACTAAAGTAAAATGAAAAAAAAAAAAGTATGATTATGATGATAACTATGTTATTATTATAATAAATATACATTAAAATAATTTGTAGTTTAATAAAATAACACATATAGTAAAAATGTAATTCTATTAACACAATTTAAGTTTTAAATTAAATAAAAAATAATTTCAAAAGTGGATTAAAAAAAAAAAACAACTCATACCCATCATAATCTAACCCAGAACACACTACACCCTTGTGGTAACCATGCCTAAACCTATCCTTATTATCATAATCTTTTATTTATTTACTTAATGATTTTGTTTTGTTATTTTCCCACTCTGGGAATGTACTATAACAGCCTAAGTATTAAACAGGGAGGAGTATTCATACACAATTAATATACTTAATCCTTAATAAAACTGATCTGAACCAAGAAGTTTTTTTCTATAATTTGGGTTAATAAAGGCATAAACACTTCATACCCCCTTTTTTTATGCTTTTCATATATTTAAAATTGCTTCTGTGCCTCTTCTCTCCATCCCGCTGGTTTGGAAATGTCGAGGGCACAATAAAAACACAGCATTTCATTTTACAGGTTCAGATCAATAACAGTCAATGTTGCCACATGTTGGGAGCAGAGGTTAAACCATCATAAAGAACTCCATTTCAAAAATCATGAATCAAAAAGCTTTCAGCAAAACTTAATACTGACAAATGAGAAGTGGCTTCTGTGGTGTCTTGGTATAATAATGTGATTTATTCTGGAAGAACACAGCAGGTAACCATCTAGGGGTTAAACACTTGACAGGTTATCCCCGTCAACATAGTAAATCACTTCAGAATGACCTACTGTTGGAAAGCTTCTGAATTTCTGTGCATGGTAAGGTTAAAGGGCAAGCTTTAAATGGTGGAATCAGTGTATTGACACAATAAGACCTGACAGTTTATTAGAGGGCCTTGTGACACATTTGGTCCCAGTGCCCACAGTTTACCTCGTCTTGTTATCTGGATCCCAGGGGAGCACTATATGTTGGAGGCATCTATCTGTTGTGGACAAAAATGTATCGTTTCCAACCAATATAGGTTGTAACATCCAGGACAATATATGTAATGACCCTCAGTGTCCTCCTCTTTGCCTTTCAGAGTCTCACCTTATGCTTCATGGTGCTATGGTCTTCAAAGGTAACTAGAGCAATGGATATATAACCCATGATAAAGTGCTGCTGGCAAGCCTGAGCCACACACATGCAAATGGCTTGCAAGATCTCTGGGTGTACAGAGGTCTGAGGAACGGCAGATCCCACATCGTCCAGATGACAGGAGCCGTGGAGCTGGTTTCCACAGGACAGCATGGTTACCTCACCCCAGGCTCCAGAAGCATATCAACTATTAGATGGGCGACACTCTCTGAAGGGGGTTTGCCTCCACCACTCCTTCTGGAGAGAGTGAATGCAGAAAAAGTTCTAAACAAACAGATACTATACTTAAATAGTACATGTGCATTTATATTTTCTATTACTAGAATTAACTTCCTGAGATCTAATTTAAGAAAATGTGAGCTATTTGTTTGGTAAATAATGAAATGACATGGAAATGATTCAGTTGTTTTACTTATAAAATCAAAGAGGAGACAGAAAAGTTCACTGAGATGTATAGAAATCCTAATTTGTATGTAAGTATTATATACTAACCTTGCCTGAGGAAGGTATGCAGGGGGCTTAACCTCATGAGGAAACTGGAAGTTTTAGCCTGTTTGGCATAATGGGCCAGCGATTCTGGGATCTTATTTAAATATATGGGCAGAACTGACTCCTAAAGAATGAATGTTAAGTATAAATATCACATGACAAATAAAAAGCAAATATATCTATGTATAGTATTGTGTAAATTTAACTCAAAAGTTTGAAAAAATGACTTAATTCAGCTCCTTATTCATATCAGACATTATGGTTGTTGCATCTCAGCTCCATCCTGTTATCCGGATGATTCTAGTGATTGTGTGTTATCCTTTAGATTTCAGACACTGCTTTAATTTCTGTGCGAGTATCTGATAGATACTGCGGTAGTGTCTATTTGTGAGTGACAGCCTATTATCAGAAGGCCTCAGGGGCCTAATAGCTTTAACTCGCAGCCTCCAACCACCTGCCCTCAATAACAACTCTCTCCACTGGGCAGCTGATGAATACTTAAGCTAACCCCATCTATCTGGGGATCAATCAAGGCCTGACTGGGATCGATATCACTCTTGTTTCGGTAAATACGAAATGCCATTATGGTTTCACCACTTAATTATGCTGTTAATTTTCATCTTTCGCTTTAGGTGTCCTTTATACAGTTTAGCAAATCAAGTACACTCTTTTCTGCAAAAGAACTGTGCTGTTAAATGGGTCAGAATGTCTTGTCTGAGCTTCTAAAGGTCAGTGTTTGATGTCCATGAAAAATAACTACATCTGAGAGACTGAAGAGGAAGTAAATGAATTGACTGTTTAGACACTGTTTGTAAATAATAATGTGCAACGCTTTGCAAAATATCCAGACCTTTCCTTTTCTTTCAAATTTTATCGTGTTGCGACTCAATACAAAAACTTTAAAGCATTTTAAGTGGGAATTGTATGACATACAGGTAACATTATTTTGAATAATTTTATAATAGATGGAAAATAACATGTTTTTCACATACTTCTAGTAATCAAAATCTAAAAGCATTGCGTCTATATGTATTCAAGCTGTTTGTGTAAATACATTGTTGAACAAGTTTTTTTAGGGGTCAGATTTGAGGTTATAAAAAAGTATTGCCGTCCAGAGATGATGCCACTTGTGCATCTCAGCAGCTCCTCCAAAGCTACCATGGCCATCAATTGCTTCTCTAATCAATGATCCCTTTGTCGATCAGTTTTGGTGGTGAAGTTTGTAGCTGTGTTACCATTTTTAGACTATGGATGGAGAATTTGGGTATATAAGCTAACCCTGCTTTATAGAGCTGTAATTATAACCCCTGACCTACCTAGAATGTTTCCTAATCTTTTAAAGTGAACTGGATGCACTGGGCTGCACGGGGGTGCAGTTGGTAGCACTGTTGCCTGGAGGTAAGAAGGTCCTGGGTTTGAACCCCAGCCTGGAATCTTTCTGCTTGGAGTTTGTATTTTCTCTACATGCATACATTCATTCTCGCCAGGTACCCGCTACCCTCGTCAGTGGGTCGGAGCTTGGACATGTGACCTATTCAGAATGTACCCTGCCTCCTGCTCATAGACTGTTAGAGGTAGAAACAAACTCCCAACAAGATACAGTGTGGAAGAGACAGGTGTAAAATATGGATACAGTGGATTTGATTTAGTATTATTTAGATTAAAGGGGGTTGCATACAAATGTCAGCCCCACCTTTCAGGTTTTCTCTGTAACAACCTTTGATAACCTTGAATTATGTTTGTTTCACTTCACCCATTTTTTCTTCATTGTGCTGATTTGTAACATAAAGTACCAACAAAATACATTGAAGTTTGTAGCTCTAATGTAAAAAACAACTGAAGCAAAATTCTGTGAGTGTGAACAATGCACTGCATGTGTGCCATTAAACGAGAATCACATTTGCCTGTAGAAAAATAATATATGTGACAACTGAGTAAAAGATAATCTCTGAATGTGGATAACATCATTGTTCTTCCCTCATGCTTTCCAGAGCATTACTTTTTTTTGAGTATATACTGTCTGGCTTCACCGGAGACAGGCCCAGAGATTATGCAGTTGAAATTCCAGTCATGTAACAGCCATCATCATATTCAAGTACTGTAAAAGGCGAGGTCAAATGCTACACAGTGATTCTCCCTACACAAACCATAAGGCACACAATGGCGCGGCAAAAAGTGTAAGGGAACGGTTGTCATTCTCAACGGAAGAGCAAGCTCACCCCAGGACTTTGCATGTGCAGTTCACAGAAACAGCAGGACAGGAGGCAAAAGAAGGAAGAGCATTCTGCAATAAATTATTTGGACTTAAAGTACGTACAGTACCCTGTGATAGGATTCAGCCGTTGCTTGGTGTCCTCATAAAGCAGCGCAATCTCGTCGGTAATAAAACAGATGTTCTTCTCTCTGATTGCCCTATGTTGTATAGTGGTTCCACTGGAGACCACAGTAACTCCTAGGATATATGAGGATAGATTCGTACAACTTACACATTGCCCATTAATATCTGTTTCATTGGCTCCAAACGGTTTTCTAAACCCACAGCAAAACATATTTGTTGTGTTGTTTCAGGTTTATAAACTTTCTTGAACTTTCATTAAGAACTATTTATGCAGTGAAAGAAAGGCGATGAAATACATTTTCTTCAGATTCTAAATGCAGAATAACTCCTTCTGGAGAAATTTTTACACCTCCAAAGTTTTCCATAGTATCAGAGCCTGCACAATATTTAGACAGACAACTGGATCAAACGTCCTTCTACCTCTTCAGTGGTAGTGATTGTCAAATGACCCATTGCGTTGACAAACTTAACCTAAATAAGGTTTTTCTCAAGATCTGTTTGTACACAGCATGATGAAAAAAATGCTCCATCTGTTGAAGCTATTATGTGTAATTTTTACCCTCTTGTGCCTAATGATCCATATGCAAGCTATGTGAGCGCTTAAGTGTGTGTGTATGGCCCCCTTCAGGCATTGCATGGTTGAAGATCTACATGTCTTTAACCTCTCTCTGTGTAAATGCTAAAAGAGGCCTGGGGGGCTTTCTGCAGGCTCAAACATTGTGCAGGAAGCTGCTGTGGGCCTCACAATATTTAGAGAAACACAGATTTTTTTTTTTAGTCCTCTGTGGAAGCTCCCATTGATGTGAATGTAATGGCTCCTCCTCCTTTTTGTACCCTTTTAGGCTTTGTTTCACTCAGCCAGAAGGGATCTAATTGTTGGTGGTACCCTGAGGGTCCACACATATTTTTTTTTTTTCATTTCTTTCATGAACCAATATTTTAGTTTACCACTTTCTCCAAAAAAGTATGTATTCACACTTCTTGTGTTTATTAATTTATCCATAATTAGCTTAATTAGTTAGAAAAATGCACCTTGATTTACTCAGAATTTAATCCGGTATCTGTTGTAATTTACAGTTAAATTTTCTTAGTAGAGGACAAAAAAAAGAATAATCAAAATACTTCATGCATGCAATGAATCATTTTGTTAAAAAATAATATTATTAAAACTTTAAAGACCCTGAAGCTTAGATTTTTTTTTGCCAAATGTTTGAAATGTTTCCAAAATGTTTTGCAAAATACCAGTTCCTCTTTTCTCTTTGCTTTTTATTTGCTGTATTGCAATTGCTAGTGACTATAATGTGCTCATTTTCTATAAAAGAAAGCCCAAAAAGCATTAAAGAATTAAATTTGTGCTTCTGTTACTGTTTCTGATCCATGGAAGAACAAATTTCTCTAGTTCTTTCAAATGTTGATTTCTGATCAACGACAATGTTTAGTAATCTTTCAATATTAACTGTCAAACTGCTGTGTTCGTATTTCCCTGTGCAACAGCTAAACAGTCTGGTATATTTAGAACATTTCAATAAACAAATAATAATAAACCAAAAATCCTACAACGAGAGGCACAGGAAGTGGGCTTTGCTTTGATTAAAAGAGCAAGGTGTAAAATAAAGGGCAGTTAAAGTGTTGTGTCCATATGGCCCAGGAGCCCCGAGGCTGTCGGTCTACACCGGGGGCCTCGGCACTCTTCCCTCTCCATGGGACCCCAGCTGGTGAAAGAAACCCCATTTACTTTCCCCGTGCAGTCTGGGCCGCCATTATGGACCTTGGCTGTGGCTCAGCTCTGCTCTGCCATAATTAACAGCACTGAAGCCACAACAATTACAGTCTTGCACAATGCCTACCCTGTGAATCAAAGAACAAGCTGATAGGAATGAAGCAGAGTGAGCCTAAGAACCTCGAGATGACTGCTGTTCTTTCAAATGGTATAAAAAGTAAAATCATTGTGCTCCAAGCCCACAATCATTAGCCTGTAATTAGTTTGCACAAAGCTCCCAGTTAAATGGCAAAATACGGTAATTAACACATGACAGAAAATCAAAGGCTACTTTGTAAGCATATGAGAAATAAGAGCCAGGGGGAGAGAAACTGTACAGATTGCATCTGAAGTAAATAAATGGTTTAGCACTGATTAAGTACATTTTATGTGTTTTAAATATGCCTGTGCTTATATTTGATTTTATACACTGATCAAAACGAAATGCTGTTATAATATAAATGGCTCAAATCTTTCAAATAGCAAGGTGCAGTGAAGTGTAGTTTTAAATAAATAAAGCATTTGCTGCACTTAAGGATAATAAATGTAAAAATATGAGCAAAAGCTATTTTGAAGTATAAGAAAGCTAACGATTAATATTTTTTGATTTTTTATAAACGTGTATTCTGTACATTCAATGTAAAATAAGACATTTTGAGTTGAACACATTTTGATATTGTGATTAAGTGCATTTTTACATATTTGTTAAAGAATAAGCTACTGGAGATGTGTGTTTTGTCATACTAGATGAAGTTGCCCTTCAAAAAAAGCAAGGGGGTGTGTAAACTGAAAACTTTAACCAATAATGAAATTCAATTTAACTCAGTACTTTGCAGAGAGCCATATGAATAAAGCTTGTATAAAAAAAAAACAACTAAAAAAACCCATAACAGTCAGTCTTAGTAGATATGACTTTTCTGTAAAAGAAAAAACGTTATGAACATAAGTAACATTAACCCCTTTTTATAGATATTTTGTGTCAGGGAGGTACAGATATTCATAGGTGTGTCACATTTCTACCTGCATCCATTCTGACCTCCACAGATCAGGACGGTAACGATGATAATGCTGTAAGGCCCAGTTATAGCAGCTAAGGTGGAGAACATCCCAGAATGCCGCTTCACAAACTCCACGCTGTACATTGATCTTAAAGAACCAGTGCTTCATATTGATATTTAGACTCATAAGTTCAGTTAATGTTTCATGAAGCTGAAACAGGGATAAAAATGTTTGAATCTTTTAACTTTGATAGAAAGTAGGTATTGACGTCTTGTTCTTGATCTCCTACCAGGTTAAGTGAGTATAAATCTCGCTGTCCAGGGGATACATCAACCCCTGTCACAGATAATATCCCTCTTCCTCCAGATTTGGTGCTGTGGAATTGTGATATAGCTGGTTCTGGACCCAAAATCGACACATCCAGCTCATCAGCAACAGACAGGTTATCTACATGTCCGACTAAACCCACTATGTAGGTCTGCTCCCCCCAAATTAGGTGTTTGATACGCTTCAGGGTGCATAGACTGTACTTTAGCAGCATAAACAGACACATGTTGTGGGTCTAAAGCTAAGGAGATTAGAGATGAACACTAGAGTTAGGTGTGATCAGTGTGACTTCCAACGGTTGTTTCCAGCCCTGATTTATCATTGTGTACATACATACGATCTATTGTTGAAATAGCCAGCAGGGTTTTGACCTCTCCTGTAACCAGCAGGTTGGATTGATAAAACCAGCCTGCAGGAAACTCACCTATCATTCACTTCGTTAATGTGTGCGACCAACGAGCTCCCTGGGAATACAACTAATTACTTCACATCTGTATTTATTTGATCCACGTGGAATTATCCCTTCTGTCACTGGCAGAATGCGCTGCCAGCCATGGGTAGGAGTGATTCATCTCAGCAACACGTCTGGCACAGTTTAACACCAAAACAGTGGGAAAAACAATAAAAAGAAATGAGAAAGGCTATGTCATCTTGCTTTTTTTTTTTTTACTGTTTTTTTTAAAGAACTGTACAATGTAAAAGACTTAAGAGTCTTGGGATTATTTTTGATTATTGTCCAAGAAAGGCAGCATAAAGAAAGCTTAAGTTTAATTATATCCTAAAAAACTGTGTATTGACGACTACAAATGTTTGAATTAAGCACAACATAATCAACTTACTGCTTCTAACAACAGATACAAAACAGTTTAATTTTAAATGCACTAAACAACATTAAGCAGCTGCTCTCTCAGGACAACGGCAATCTAACAGCACCTCTAGTACCCTCTAGAGGACATTTCTTAGACTACAAAAGGCTGAAGTACTCTGTGGTCTTACACAGGCATGCAATATCTCCATATCTTGAGCTTTTCCCACATTTTGTTATACTATAACCAAACAAGTAATTTATCTTCTTGAAATGTTATGTGATAGAATAAATACAAAGCAGGGTATAATTGAATGCCAGAAAAAACGGAAAGAGAGCACCTACAAAACATCAATTATCAAGTTTTGGCCCAGACTCTTAACTAGATTTATGTTTTGCTTAAAACTGCCTTCATTGTTTAGAGTTAGTTTCTTTATTGAAGGTAAAGCTCTGCTTTCACAGCCTCTAGAGAGTTTTATTCCAGCGTTGACATTTATCTAGCTCCATCCATCTTTTAAGTTATTCCAACCAGCTTCCTTTTCCTTTCCCTCCTAACCCTAGGAAAGATGTTCTAAAAGCATGATTCTGTAATCTCCATGTTTGATGTTGGTGATATGCCGTCCTTGCTTTCTGTCTCAGCTGGCATTTTGGTCAAAACCTTTTTTTTTTTGGTCTTATCTGCCTGTATCTGTCCACTTCTTCCATGTTTGCTGTACTATTCCTGGGTTATGGCAAACTATAAAACAATTCTCTTATTTTCCTTTCAACAGAAATTGCAGCTGTTCCAAAAAGGCACTGTAAATAATTATTAACACGATCTGCCTTGAGATGTAAATCTCTCCTCCTTCTCCAAAGTCTACTTTGTATAATTTAAAGATTCAATGATTTCTTATTGCCACATCGGTTTACTTTTTTTTGTGGTAAGAATGGTGGACTTAGATCCTAGTATAAATATTTAAGAAACAAAAATAAATAGATGACATTGAATTGAGTGCAGCTTGAAATCAGTAGTCTAAAAGCTGCAGGATGGAAACTGTTTCGAAGCCTGGTGGTCTTGATCTGGATGCTCCTCAGCCGCCTGCCTAAGGGGAAAGGCTGGAACAGTCTGTATGCTGGATTGGGCGGATTCCTTCATGATGCTGAGCTCCCTCTCTCTGACTCTTAATGTGTAGAGGTCAGAGTTGGAGTGAAGGCTGCTCCCTACAGTCCTCTGTGCAGCCTTGACCACAGTTTGCAGAGCCCTCCTCTTAGCAGCAGTGAAACTGTCATACCACATGGTCATACAGGTGCAGAGAAAACTCTCCATCACACAGCGATAAAAGTTCTTTGGGACTAAGTTCCTGCATCAAGCTCTCCATAGCTTCGTAAAGAGGTAGAGATGCTTATGGGCTTTCCTGACCAGATAGGAAGTGTTGGCAATCTACGTTTGCACACACAGTTACCTGTAGCTGCAGACCACCTTATGGCTGTTCTTCTGAGCTACAGGGGCAGAAGAGGATCATTACTCCTTCTCTAATCCACCACCATCTCCCAAGTCTCTGCACCACTGCACCAGATTTTCAACCTTCTATTTAAACTCATTATTTTTGTGATCTTTTCCACTACTGCTGTGCCATTTGTAAACTTTACAGTTAAGGAGTCTTGTCCAGCAGTCATATGTCAGCAGAGTACACAGAGGGGGGCTTAGAATGCAGCCCTGGGGGTGCTGAGGGTGATTGAGGAGGAAAAGGTTTTCTGAATCCTGACAGTCTGAGGTCTGTTGGTCAGGAAGTCAAGCACTAGTTTCCTCAGCATGGGACTCGGTCCAAGGGAGGAGAGCTTCCATACCAAGATCCATGGGATGATGGTGTTGAAGGCAAATAAAAAATCCAGAGCAGATGGATGTAGTACATTTTGCTCACTAGGTGGGTGAGGGCTTTGTAGACTATCAATGAGATGGCATTAGCAATTGATGGGTTCCTCCCTTAGGCATATTGATTTGTGTCCACAGTGACGCTGATTGAATCCTTGATGTAGATCATGACTATCCTCTCAAAGCACTTCATATCTAATAGTGTTAAGGTTTTAGGTCTTTACTCATTTTGGCTATTCATCATTGAGAACTTGGGCAGAAAGACAATAATTTTTGACTTAAAGCAGGTTAGGACAGCTGCCGGTGACAGTGAGGTGTTAAAAATGTGTGCTATCTCCTCAGACACCTGGTATACAATTCGCATGGGGCCGGATACCCTGTAGAGTCCTCCTCAATTTTGCTGCACAGCGAGGCATGTCACCAGGTGGTGATATATTTCTGGTAGTGATCAGCATCTTCAATGTGTGCAAAGAACCTGTTGAGTGCTTTTGGTTTGGGCATTTTGAATCACTGATGTTGTAGCCAATGCATTTGATTCCCTTCTACATGTGCTCCAGATCATTGGTGGTGAGGTAACCCTGACTTCTCAAGGTGTTTGTGGCTTTTGGCTGTTGCAATGCCTACAGTTGATCTTTTCCTTGCATTCAGCAATGCTCTCATCTCAGTATTCAGTCAGGGTTTTTTGTTTTGATAACACAGGGGGTGGGATATTGCATCTCCCGAGGGCCTGTACATCCTGCAACTTTGAGAAGTGCCTTTGGTTCAACATCAAGCAATTAGATGATTGTTAGGACTCTGGAGGAACTGACTGCATACTGAGGAGCTAACTCAGCTATTTGATTCAGGTCTGTCCAATGCAACCATGTAAAGTGCCTCCGGTTGCTTTATCTGAAGTGAGCTGAATATGTTTTAGCATCTCCTCAGGGTGGGATGTAAGCAATAGCAATAAACAACACAGTAAATTTCCATGGCAGATAGCAGTAGTAGTAGCTTTGTTCTCGTCCACAGTTCATACTCTTATCTTTACTCATCTTTAGGAGTTGCTGTGTACCTGTTGCTAATTTCAGCCTCAGTGATATAGTCAAAAAACCGACTCCATTACCAAAAGTTTTGTTTAGCTGTACTTCAGCCATGTATTTAGCACCCAACTCGTGTCTTAATTATCTTCAAAGGAATTACAATAAGACATAATCCCAGTGGCTGGAGAAGGTGCTTCTCCACTGTGCTCCACCATGGCACCCAAAATCATTTTCTCTGCTAAATGTTTGCAATGTTTTATTTTTCTCTGTATCATTTATATTTTATATTCATATCTATTGTTATTTTCGGCTATATTTTTCTGTTTAGTCAATATAGCTCTGGGAATCGATATCCCAGAGCTAGATGAAAGCCTAACAGATTTGCTTTCACAAGCAGACTTTTATGCTAGTTGCCATAAGGTAACGCTTGGTACTTATCCAGCATTTTTATTGTCATTACAGAGCAACAAAATGAACTCTCTGCATTTATCCCATCTCCTTGGGGAGCAGTGGGCTGCCATTGTGCGGTGCCCGGGGAGCAGTGTGGGGTTAAGTGTCTTTGCTCAGGGACGCAGAGTGGCAGTCTGTGGGAGTGTGGCTCAGAACCTTAGGACTCTAAGCTCTATGCCCTAATCACTGGGCCGAAACTTTAAAGGGATAGTTCGGTATTTTTGACATGAATCTGTATGGCATCCCCATCACCAGCGGCATGCAATCACACTGATTGCCATGTCTCCCTTCCGCGGCGGAGGGAGACATGGCTGTTGTTGGGCTCGCTGTCTGAATGACGGCGCGCACTGATACGAACAGAGAGAAAATAGGACCAATTGATAACGACGTGTGACTTTTTCCACTACAATGTTTTTGGGATGCGAAAATATCGCTCTTTTGGACACATAATGTTTTGGGAAGAGAAACGTTTTATTTCGCTGTTTCTAAAAACCTGTCGGACTACTTTCGGCTTGACCAAAACTGGACGATAACTCTGCTCACAGGACGCTGCCAGGGGTAAGTCAGTGTGATTGCATGCCGCTGGTGATGGGGATGCCATACAGATTCATGTCAAAAATACCGAACTATCGCTTTAATGAAAATTATTTAGGGAGTAAAATTGTATACAACGGACTTAATTTCCATTTTAAACTTCTCTTTAAATTGTAACCCTGACTAGTGTATTCCTTGGTCTTCATGAGGCACTGATCTCTTACAAACCTTTAAAGGGCTTCACAGTACAGCTGGATTTATAATGAGATTAAAAGACACAGATGGCCTCTTAAAAAGGAGGAATGTTTTAAAATCTGTTGGTTGTTGTGTTTTCTATAAGGGTTTATTATAGAAAAAGGGACTTTGAATACAAATACCGTACATGGAATACCTTTCATATTAATAATTCCAGAAAGATTTTATTCAAAACCACCTAAAAAACAACTAATGCTTAAAATTGTGTTGTACCAAAATGAAAAAGTTCCAGATTTTGAGTAATTTTTCAAGACATTTTAGAATAATACCCCTCAGTAACACTTGTCAGGTCTTTGCAAATGCTTTTTCATACCAGTTGAACGTTCATTTCCACAAAGAAATAGACAAATCTGATCAAGCTTACATAGAACAGATCCACAGCCTCGGGTATTAGAATAATAAACCTGTTATGGGATAAGGCCTGGCTGGTCACGGTATTAGCAATGTTGCATTTCAGAACACTTGAATAATACTCCAAGATGTCTTCTCCTAAATGAATGGGACATATGTAGAACGCTTCCAGATTTTCATCTGGAATTAGAAAGAGGAGTTTCACTAATTAAATCTACAGTACATCAAGGAAGCTCAGAATTAATTTCGCTACCTCTAAGATCACACAGCCTGCTAATTTGGCTATTTTGGAGGACGTCAAATCTTTTTGTGCTTTGTCTCTGTTTCTCTGGGTACCCTGTCAGAATAAGGTCAAACAATCATCAAAAACTCTTTGACACAATAAGAACATCTGTACAGCTGGCTATGGATAGGATGTGCAAGTCACTAGACTAGGGAATAAGGGAGTCAAAGTCTAATCAGGCTGTAAAGCAATCCTATGATTAATTCAGTGTAATAACTAGCAGGTGCAGAGGCTGTCATGTGATGGGAGTCCTTGTGCACCATGTCCAACCACCACTAAACTACATCTAATGATACCACTAGGATCTTAGCCTGTTTGAGAGGGAATCCTCAACTGAATCAAGGTAATTAAATGATTGGATTCATGCTAATTAACAACAATGGGGTTCAACTTTCTAATTATCCTAGCTCGCACAGCACTCTCTGTAGCCACCCCAAGTGCAAATAAACCATTCCATCTGCTTAGTAATTAGGCTTAATAATTTTAGACAATCGCTCAATGATTTACAATGCACATGCCTGATTACAGTCTAAATGTGTGCAGTGGAGAAATTAGATCATGATCTGATCATGGTTTGTACTCTTTGTTTATTGCAAAATCAGGGTTGCCTTATTATTTTTTGTTAATATATGTGTGTGTTAGCTTTTTTTTTTCACACACAGCAATAAAATAAGACCTTTGCGCCTCTTGTACATGTTATACATAATGGTTTTTCATTTGCTTAATCTGCAAATTAAACGGCGATTGAGACTAAATTGTTTGGTTCCATGGCACAGGGGCTGTCATCATCTACTGAGTGCCTTCCTGCAGAGAGTCATTTGAACGAGACAGACTGTCTGAACCGGGGCCACAGGCTGGGGACAGCGGAGCAACAAGACTGGGGAGGACTGTCTGCAGATCAAATGTGCGTGTGTTGGAGTGTGTGCGGCAGGCGACGACAGCCACCTAATGAAGGGATGTGGATAATAGTCCTCTTGGACGACCGGATGTGTTTCCAGTTCGCTGCCAGATGCTGGGGACGGAGAAAAGAAGTGATCATGTAGGAGGCTGGCTGAGCACACACACACAAATCATCTCATCACTGCATGGATAAAACACACCAAACCAATCTCTCTTGGCTCACAGAACCAAACCAAGCATAAAATACCATCATAATTAAATTAAGGGTTTACTTTCGGAAACATCCTCTCACAATTAATTCAATCAGCAAGGTACATGATGCTACTGCCAGGGGAAGATTAGCAGGCTTAATTAACAGGGTATGAATGTTTAAAGAGTGAGAGCATGCATTAAGTGCATGTATACACACACAGAGATGTTCAAACTAAATGAACTTGTAGGCTCTAATTAATATTGTGTCAGAGCTCTAAAAGACGTTCAGGCCAGATAACAGCACAGATGTGACATCTACACATAACAGAAGCAAAATTAAAGAACACTGCACGTTGAGAACAACAGTGCTGTCAGAGAGGAACGGGTTTTTTTACAGTCACTGTCAGAAAAATTATAAGATTAGAATAATAACCAAAAAAAGTTAAAAGGAAATAAATTGGAAATGCTAATTAAGTGAGAAAAACAGAATTTCTTTTGCCTAATTGTTTCACTTTGTTCTATATGAAGGTTTGAATGAATTTTTAGTCAATTTTGACAAGAACAGTGCTATATTTTATGCTTTACTTCTCAATTAAGAATATATTAACCTTTACCCAAAAAACAAGAAATATATGATTCTAAAATACACTTGGATAAGTAATTATAGCAATAATAACTACTATTCCTACTTTTACTGTGACGAATAAAAAAATTGGGAATAATACTAAAAATCAATAGTTAAAGGATTGTTAACATAATTATTAAAGAAGAAATAATAATCTATTATTTATAACATTTTCTAACACACTAAACCACCTTTATATGTAATTTATCAATAGCTATTTTTTTCTGTTCTCTGATTTTTGCTTTTTTTCTTGTCAAACACATACAAAATTTAAACTTCTGTCAAATCAGTTTCATCTTTTCCCAATTCTCTTTTCCAATTTCTTATCCTGAATTAAAAACAATAATAAAATAAAAATAATCAAGTAAAAAAAAAAAACTTTGCAGGTATATCACCTTTGCTCTTCTGCAATAATTCTCCAGCTGACTGAAGCGCATGGCCTGGAGGGCTCTCTTCACTTGGCATCTTTGAGCGTGCATCAGCCATGACAATGAGATAATCTGAACCGCCCGTTTGCGTCGGTAGTGGCACAGGTAGGCAGTTCTAGCCAAGTAACGCCTCCAGCAGGGCTTTATAAAGATGGCAGCAGCCTCACCGCCTCTCCTCTATATCGTTGACCTGGGCGTGAAACTAGATTCGAATACCTCCTCCTGATTTTCGAGCACCGGTAAGAGAGTGGCTGCACATGGAGTGTTTTTCCAACCACAATCATATTTGAGACATAACTCAACAAATCGTTCTCAATTAACTTTAGCTAAAGGCACTGCAAAATCCCAGAGCAGTTTATTAAGGGCCTCCAAAGCAGTGACCAGGATATCATTTTTTAGTCAATCACATCTCTCAACTTTTTGCAACTTACTACCACAAATTTAAGTCAATTTTATTTTGATTTCTTTGTGATAGATCAGTTCAAAGTAGAGGATTTTGTTTGTTCATATAAATCAACAATCTGAAATTGTGTTCTACATCGGTAATGATCTCTGATACTCCTAAATAAAACTAGCATCAACCCTGCTTATCAACCTTAACATATTTTCACTCAATTAGAAATAGAAATTACTATGTGAGATCAATTAAGTCAATCAATCAATCAATCAATCAATCAATCAATCAATCAATCAATTATGCTTTGGAGTGAGAATCCAAACAATGTGAGACTTCCAGAAACTGCTAACAATCAAAACTTGGGCAAGGATTTACCTTGTAGCCAGAGCAATAATGGGTATATTTAAATCAAAATGATATTTTGAGCATGGCCTAATCAAGGTACAGACCTAAGTACAACTGAAAATTGGAGCCAAAATTTGAAAGATTTCCCAAACTTTTAAAATGTTTGCAGATGTTCACCATCTAATTTGGGGGACTTAATCAGTTTTACAAACAAGAACAGGCAAAAGCTCTGTATCAATATGACACAAAATGATGGATACCCATTCCATAAAGTTAAAAAGCAATCCACTGAACTTTGTTTCCAAGTTTGAA